>NW_019723298.1:1886675-1913030 GCF_002891405.2 Cryptotermes secundus
CGAAATGTGGTGTTGGAGAAGGATGGAGAAGATCAGTTGGACCGATTATGTGAGAAATAAAGAAGTGTTAATTAGAGTCAGAGAGCAGAGGAATATCCTACACGAAATAAGAAAACGGAAGGCTAATTGGATTGGTCATGTTTTACGCAGAAACTGCCTTCTAAAAGAAGTTATTGAAGGAAAGATAGAGGGGCGGATAGAAGTGACAAGAAGACGTAAGAAGATGCTGGATGACCTTGGGGACAGAAGAGGATACTGTCATTTGAAGGAGAAAGCTCTAGATCGCATTAAGTGGAGGAATTGTTTTGGAAGAGACTGTGGACCTGTCGTCTTGACAGATTACTGATGATGATGATGACTCACTTCTGTTAGAGGCTGAGTGAACCTCAGGGCCATAGTGCGGCTGGAAGGATTAGGTCAATTGAAAAAAATCCTCATCGGGACTTGAACCCGCGACCTTCCTGCTTGTAGCATAGCCTGTCAACCAACTACGCTACCGCATGCCCCATTTATTACGAGTATATTTATTATTTCACAATACTCACAACTTCTTTCAGTTTAATTAAAAATGTACATAGAGTGATCAAAACAAACAGTTACTTCGTCCATAATATGTAAGCAATGTTCGTATTTTTGTGCACTCAATTTTACTTGTTACTTCACAACATGTTTCGGCACTACAGTGCCATCAACGCCCGCAACCAAACAGGGAACACGCAACACGAGACACGATATACCCTGAGAATTAGAGGGACGACTCCCATAGTGGTGAAACTATGCGTGGTGTTAGAATTGGGACCGATAAGATAAATAATCTTAACAAGTTTTTAGTATTTATTATAATTGACGAATATTTTTAAATACTTTTTAAATTTTACATTGACGTAATGGCAAGCAATGAAATAGATTGACGTAAATAGAGCACCTGATGATGGCACTGTAGTGCCGAAACGTGTTGTGAAGTAACAAGTAAAATTGAGTGCACTAAAAGACGGACATTGCTTACATATTATGGACGAAGATCAGTGCAACAGGACGTTAAAATACAACATTAAACAATTACTTTATTTGCAACTTGTTTCAGTGTTTAATATTTCGGAATTCTGAGTCTTAGTTTTAAGGAGGGTTTATAAGAGAACTACACGGCTTACGAAGCCAGTTGGAATCTAGCAGCAGCCGCGGAAAGAAAAACCGGACACGTGTGATCACTGAGAAGGTATTCGGAGTGAGTAATTAAGTTGCACTTGTACACTGATATGTTGGGATTTTGGACTTTATCCATCGTCCTGGTTTTTAAGATAACAAATAAAAACACGACGTTTCGGAAACTGGATCTGTTTCCGTCCTCAGGTGAAGGAAAACACCTATTCAGTTGGGTCCCTTAGAAAGAGCTAGCCTCAATCACTGGACCAGTGAACATTCAGCATACCTATACAAAAGTCAATATATCCCTAAAGGCCGCGCCATAGCTCAGGGGGTTAGTCGCTGGCTTCCCACCTCTGCGGCCCGGGTTCGATCCCGGGTCTGCTCAAAAGGGATTTGTGGTGGACAAAGTGGCGCTGGGGCAGGTTTTCTACGAGTACTTCGGTGACATTGACTTTGTCACATTGGTTTGTCCAGTGATTGAGGCTAGCTCTTTCTAAGGGACCCAACTGAATAGGTGTTTTCCTTCACCTGAGGACGGAAACAGATCCAGTTTCCGAAACGTCGTGTTTTTATTTGTTATCTTAAAAACCAGGACGATGGATAAAGTCCAAAATCCCAACATATCAGTGTGTTATACACCATCGTCAGAATCCTATAGTAACTACTTGCACTTGAACAATTCCCGCGTTATAAATACGTGTAGACTGCTGAGGATAGAGTGAAGTGATTAGTGCGGAGGGTTTGTAAATTGTGTACACCCGTAACTGCTATATAATTAATTGTAGCCAAGACTTGTAGGTTGGTAAATAAACCAATTAAAAAACCGAACGGCGTCTTCAGTGGCAAAACATGTTACAATATATATTTATTCTCATTAAATAATATTTATGTTTGTAGAAAGAGAAAATTATCCTAAAATTAACTTTACAAATTAATTCCGGACTATATTCAATCAATATTATTTTGAACGGCTTTTCAAGCAATATTACCCTACGACAGTTAAGATAAAAGTGTTTATTTCTCTAATACAATAGTAACATTCTGTCCCTCATATGGTTTAATTAATATTATCTGTGCAAATTAAAGTAACCCAAACAATTAATTTGGAACTAAAAACTTGTTTATTTGTAGTTCTACATGCACAAAAGACAGCAGTGTTTTCTGTAAAGATCCTTACATATAGTAGATGGCATAAGCAATATATACAGTTTAATTGAAAAATACAGAGTATAGCACTTGTAAAGAATAACGCAACAACGGCTGGTCTGGAATCGCTCCATGTAACGGTGTATGTAACTACACAGCATGAAGAGATGTAGGGCTATATATCTACGCGTATGTTGATCCCTGTTGTTCCTTCTTTGAGCTTGGGGCATACCTGACACGCCCCGTTGCACTTTAGTTCCTTAATCTTAGACAGCCCGTAGGACCCCTTGGACGTGGGAACAGTCCGTCGCAAGGCCGTTCTCTACACAGAGAACAATACAAACACAGAATAAACGCACGCAGATATCCATTCCTTGATTGGGATTCGAACCTGCAATTCCAGGATTCTAGCGAAAGAACACAGTTTATGCCTTATGCCGCACGGCCAATGTGATCAGCTAAAAGGTAAAGCTATCTGTGTAGCAAGCCATGTAGGCCCATAGGGTTGTGAGATATCGAGGTTCCCATATTTTCTAGATAATTGGCTCATAGATGGCGATGAGGTTGTCAGCCTTACAAGCCGGCTTCCCTTTAACCCCAGGAAGACTCCTGGTATTCATTTATGTTAGAGAGTGAGTCGATCCCAGGGCCATAGTGCAGCTGGAAAGATTAGATCAATTGAAAAATCCAGTGACTTCATAGGGAATCGAACCCGCGACCTTCCGGCTGGTAGCATAGTGCCTAAACCAACTACACTAAAGCATGCCGCATGGAAGAACACTGGCAACGAGAGAACTGGCTATCATTCAACGCGGGACATGTTACGGAAGTCGCCCCATAGTAGCCATCATAGTCTCTCAGAACCAGAAATCGCACTCTTTTCTATTTACTTTCAAAACGACACGTTTCATTTGTGTAGATATGCTTTAATAAACTATTCTTGCAAGCAACAGAGGTGCGTGGAGTCCAATATCTACTCCGTAATCCTTTCCATAGAATTTGGTTTGCATTGGAACAGCCAAATTCCCTCTAATTGTTCGATTTCATGGGAACTTTCGAATGTGATAATTTTAATTAACGAATGAGAAGGACTGAGAATGTTTCAGAATACACCACCCATGATAATATTTTGTTGTGTTCATAGAAGGGATATTGCAACACATTGGAAATGGCAGTAGGCCTATATCATAAGTAGATTTCGTTTAGATTAAAATCAATTCTAAGATTTAGGACACGAATCAAAACCAGTTCACAGACATTTTGAAATATTTTCAATATAGCTCTGCAGATATAGCGACAGGCTATGGCATGGACGCCCAGGGTTCGATTCTCGTTTGGAGCAACAGATTTTTCTCTTCTCCACAGCTTCCAGACCGGCTCTGAAGCCGGAGCCAGCTCCTCTGCAGTGGCTACAGGGGGGTAAAGCGGCTAGGGCGTGAAGCTCACATCTCAACTTCACCCAGTGCCGAGGTCAAAAATAATAGATCTCAACCTCTACTACCCGCAAGTTTTCATGGAATGGTTTTTAATTAATTAAGCATAGGAAAAACTTTACTTTTTATATACTTAAATATTCCCTGTAGCCGAATTATGACGCATTCTCTTCTCCGTTCAACATAAACTCTAATTTGTTGAACCTGGAATCAGCTGTACGCATTGTGTACTTTACATGTTAAGGCGTTTCTCAGTTTCGAAGCCATTATGCCCGGGAGGGTGATAGATTCACCGCTCGACTTGGTGTTCTGAAAAGCGCGCTTTCGTGGATGCATCGCCGTTACTGTTGTTGGTCCCGCGTTGCATATCCGCATGACCCGACTTCTAAGATACACAGGCACCTTCCGCTCGCCAACACACCGTCTCCTCTAGTTATCAATATTGATTTCGGAACAACAATATATATTAATGCCGATCACAGTGGCCATGCGGTCTAAGACATGAGATATCTTAGCTAGCTCGAACCCTGGGATCGTGGTTTCGAATCCCTCTCAAAGCACGAATATTTGTCTGTGTTTGTGTTGTCCTGTTAGGTAGCGGTCTTGCGATGGGCTGATCCCCGTCCAAGTAGTCCTAACAACTGTCTTACAATTAAGAAATTGAAGTGAAACACAGCGCTTCACTGATTCCCTATGCTCCAAAGTAGGATGAAATAAATATAATTACACATCTTCAGTGTAATTAATTTCCTAATTATGCATTTATTCGGAAAGTACCCTGTTCGACATTAGTAGAGGCACTGGTAATTAGACTTGGATTTATAGCAGAATTTCCTGTGTTCCCAAGTGAATTCCGGGACTGAAACTTGAAAGAGACCACGGCTGGATCCTACCAAAGCGTTTCTAGTTCTCAGCACAGAATCTCGCTTCGCATTATTTCCGCTTGCAGTCGATATATTTGGATTACTCATTTAGGAACCAAACAGGTAATAAACTGCGCCTCGTGTGTGATATTATTAAGGCCTATGGGTTCTTAGTTTATTTAAGAACGATGTTTCAAGTTGAATGGGATAGGAAGATGGTAGTGAATTGTATATAAGAATATGGAAGGAGGTAACAGTGATTTATTTCAGAGTTTTAAGGAATTGATGAGATAAATGAATTCTTCAAGAACTCTGCACTCTGAAATCTATTTTGGAATTCGTATTTCTTAACTGAGAATTAATAATAAATTATTACATTATTTTACGATGCTGTTTCAAGTGCATATTTCATATAAACAAATTAAATTAGTATATGATTATAGTTCATAATTGGGAGCCGAGATAGCGTAGTCGGTATAGGGACTGGATAAGAGATAAATGGATGAGGGGTCGGAGTTCAAGTTCCGGTAGAATAAAAAACTTCCTCTTCTCCAACGTCGTCCAGATCGGTCTTCTGGGCCTCACACAGCCTCTTTTGCAATGGGTATCGGGAGCTTTTTTCCGGGGGTAAAGCGGCCAAGACGTGAAGCTGACCACTCGCCTCCAACTAGTGCTGAGGTCAAGAAAATGTGGATTTATACAACCACTCCCCATGCACCTTCATGACGTAATGCTTAATTAGTTAAGCACAGGGCAATTTTACACTTTACCTTTTTTTCCTTTGACGTCACAGCCCAAATTTGGGCTTTGGCCTACCTGCATGAAACTCTCCGTTTCACTTCGGTTTATTTGATCTTAGATATTCGGTATAACCCCTTGGGCGTGTGGTCAGCTCGTCGCAAGGCCTCTACCTGTACACAAACACACACAGAAACAATAATATCCATGCCCTGAGTGGGATTCGAACCCATGATCCCGGCTTCCAAGCGAGCGGAGACAGTGCATGCCTTAGATCGCTCGGCTAACGTAACCGGCACCTTTTTCCTTTACAGTTCATAATTAAGCAACGATTTAGGAGGCAGTCGTGGCCTATTTTAAGATGTAGCCACGCCTCCGCATAGAGATACTGAGGAAAATCACGCAGTATCTCATTCAATGTATGTAGATAACGTAGCCCAAAGTCACCCGAATGCCTCTTGAATGTGTCACCCCAGTGTGTGTGAATCAAGTTTCACAGGATTACGTTGTACCTTGTAAATAATTGACCTGTGAGAGATCAATACAAATTAGTTCCAAGCTATTACACGACATGATGAGGAGCGTTGCATACGGGATACGATATTATGCAATGTTGGCAGCACTGAGTGAGCTTATCATTATCCCTGCATGTGCTTGCAGCAAGCCCAGTCAACAAAATGCATTAAATTGTGTCCTGAGCGTGTTCAAGCCGTTCATTTCTTTCAGTACTCGTCACGCAAATATTGTCCATTTCAAATCAGTTGGTAGTGATGGATTATAAAAATAAAATCTTCAGACTTATGTTACTTTGTTAATAGACATAACAGATGATTAAATCATATTCCTGTCAACACAACATTATTTTCAACAAGTGGAGGTTTCGTGTAGCACGACATGTTTCGATATATTTGTGCCATCTTCAGGTCCACTTGTAAGTTACAATTTTTGTCATATACCTAGCTAAATTTAGACTTAAGCCGAGAGGACCACCGGCATTTTATGTATTCCTACTATATATAATATAATACACTACATTTACACTATAATGTGTTACTCTTATAAAGTTTATTCCCTTTATTGACGCACCTTTTAATTTAACCTGCAATTGAAATTTCGTTAAATTTTCTGAAGTCCATGGCAATAAAAATTATTTTAAATTTAAGTCATATTTTTTTTAATTACGCGATGTATTAATAGACATACATTATAAAACATGGAACGTTAATTGTATATTAAACTTTTATTCCATGGAGACAGTGTAAACGGCAAAAGAACCTGTGGAGTCCATAGAAAGCGCGTAAACTTTTGACCACTTGAGAGATTAGAAACAGTCAGAGAATGATTCTGCTCCATGGAATTACTCATTACTTTCTTGTCATCAAACAAGTCTCTAAAATCAAGAGTTCATGGCGGTATGAAGCAAAGCACCCACTTCTCATCTTGAGTGAATATTGGCAAAATTACCACAGCAGGTCTAACAATTTAATTCTTGGAAATTTCCAACAGTAAACTAAGTAACAAAGTAGTACGAACTACTTGTTAAGACTACCTGCAAAGTTCCTAAAGACAGTTTCAGAACAGAAACTTTGTTAAGTTTGGTTCCAATGCGGGCCACTGTTTCGCAACAAACTCCCCGTTACAGACTTAATCTTAACACTGGTTACTGCCAATATGGAAATTCTGGCATTCACACAAAAGGCTGGAGGCTTAGCCTTCACTCAGAATTCTCCCTACTTTGGTTAAGCTTCCCCCCACACACACAGCGCCGAAAGTCTTATCCTGCAGTGCTACACTGCGTGCAAGATATGAATTTCAAATTCATGCAACTGAAAAGCTGAATCATTCTCGCCTCTCCTGGGAAATTATACATATCGAAATACTCGTGTATGGGGTTGAGTGATCTTTTAAATGTTGCGTATTGAACGACGTGAGTAAGTTTTTAAGAAACATAGAATGAATTCAAATTGAAGATATATGGAAATAAAACCAAAACAATGAAACTGAATAGCAGTACGAGTATAAGGGAAAAATTTGTAAAGAGAGTCTCAGAATATGGGTGAATGTATTTAAGCTGAACTGTGCACTGTGATCATAAGGAACTGAAAGCATGCTTGATATCGGTGCAAATGCATCACGTCGCAAAATCACACGAACTCTCAGAAACTAAATACATTTCGACAGAAATATTGCTCTGTGACCATTTATTTCAGCATATATGAAAATAACTTTCAGACTGGCCGCGCCGTGTAAGAAGCTTAGATCTTTTGCCGTAGTAACAATAGGATCGAAGGTTCCAAACTTACTTTCTGGCACAGTGGTATGTTGATATATTATCTGTTTTCTATAGATGAAGGCAATTTAATGAACGGATTCCCAGTTTAATGTGTCCTACAAAGCATGCAGAAATAATTATAATGTCGGAAATAATCTAAAATGGCTGAAGAATTGCTGAAGATTTTTATGCATTATTTGCCTTCCAAAAGGTAAAATTTAGTGGCAAATTTTCCTATATTTTATGTTCCAAACTTCCCAGTAAGTGAAACGACACGGACTCAGCTCTGAAGATACAGTAAAACTTGGTTATAGCAACATCGGTTTCTGCGACACCTTGTCTATTGCGTCAAATATTCAATGGTACGAACTAATTCCTCATAAAGCAACTGTTTTTATACCTTGCTTAGT
The DNA here is from genome assembly GCF_002891405.2 of Cryptotermes secundus. Taxonomy (NCBI): domain Eukaryota; kingdom Metazoa; phylum Arthropoda; class Insecta; order Blattodea; family Kalotermitidae; genus Cryptotermes; species Cryptotermes secundus. The sequence continues at coordinate 1,894,684 of NW_019723298.1, forward strand.
ACGACATGCACAAATGCATCAACCTCGTATGTAACGTCATTTTCATTCCTGAATTTCTCTGATATCGTGGGAAAGTTCGATGTGTCTGCCCACCCTCACTTTCTCTACTTGCTGACGTGACTGTCCTGGAAGAATACGACCGCGGGCTGCAAGAGGAGCGTGGGTTTTATGCGAAAACAAGGGTGTGGGGTGGGACTGCGTGAATAGTGCAAGAGGACGCGGCAGGTTGTTAACTGCATTCCTTTCCTAGAATCTCGTCTAACAGGACCTCACATTGTCTACTTACCCTATAGTGTTCCTGCCTAAACCCAAAGAAGTGCAGTAGCGAAAACATGGCAATGAAAAGGAAAGTTTTAAGCATTGAAGAGAAAGTTAAAGTGATTCGTGAAATAGAAAATGGAAGGAAAAAGCTGATGTATGCCGCGAATTTGGTTTGGTGAATTCTACAGTACAAACGATATGGAGAATCCATATTAATTCCACGTTAATGTTACGTTAGTCTGTACTTAACTACGTATTTCACTAAAAAAATGCAACATTTTAAATCGGTTTTTGGTAGATTTTTACGTGACTGACATAAGGCTACTGTGGAAGTGCCCATTTCGGTTACAACGACATTCGTTTATAACGACACTATTTTTAGGTCCCTTTGATGACGTTATAACCAAGTTCTACTGTATTAGAAACGAGTAATTGCACTAGATATGTTTCCTTGATATATCTAGTACCAGACATGGGGAATTCCTTGCTCTCTTACTTAATATCTTATGGGATCTGTTCCAGTAATTTGAAATGTCTGAAATACTGTCATAAGAATGGGAAGACGACATCGTTGTGAAACTTTTCATAATTAATAATAACTTCAAAGAAGCAGCTTGTATTTTCTCAGCATCACATATTTACCAACTTGAAGGAGAATATTACGACTACATTAAGCATTTGTGTGATTTTGATGTGGAAAAATTCCTTAGCAGTGAGAAATGTTCTGTTTGGTTCAAGAACTTACTGCATGAACGGAATGTCTACATAGGAGCCGGGAGAGGGTAGTAGGTACGGGCTGGACGACCGAGGAGGTCCAAGTTCGAGGCCCGGTAGGGTCAAGAATTTTCTCCTCTCCACGTCATCCAGACCGGCTCTAGAGCCCACCTAGCGTCCTATCAAACAAGTAACGGGGGCTCTTTCCCCGGGGATAAAGCGGTCTGGGTGTGAAGATGACTACTCACCTCCAACTAATGCCGAGGTCAAGAAAATGTGGATCCATACATCCATTCCCCAGTACACTTTCATGGCGTAGTGATTAATAAGTTAAGCACAAAGACGACTTTAACTTTTAACTTTTTACGGGATGTCTACGTTATTCTTCCTGCAACATCTAATCTGATGATTCCAGAATGACAGGTCCTTTCCTAAGATGAAGACTTAATCTCATATGCTTTGCATCTCATGATCTCATGCATAAATTTAAACACTGCGGATTTCATCCTCAACACAAGTAGAAAAGATAATAAAATAACGCATACTTGTAGGAAGAAGGCACGAAGAAAATTGTTCGCTTTGGGGATGATAGTTCTTAAATTAATAGGGGTATAATGTGGATTGGATTCATGTGGCTCATGACAGGGCACAGCAACGGACAATTAATAGCATTGCACTTTGGGAAGCATCAGACTTGGGGAATTTATTGAGAGGCTGAGAGACCGTCAGCTCCTCAAAACACTCTACTACGTGGAATTAGTCCGAGTTTTATCCCTAGTACAATTAACTTCAATGTAAATCTTCCTTTCTTCATTTTGTATTGCGTTTTTCACAGATATAATTGCTATACAGAAGTTTAATAAATAAAGTAGCGCGGTCCTCACCGGTTGTTTTAGAAACTCTTCGCGCTCCACACAGCTTTTCCCCATCACGACGCAGAACTCCAGCTTTATTTTAAGAGTGAAAACAATCTCATTCCGACAAAGCGCGAGTGTACATGAAACAAAATCAATTCCGTGACAGTCTAGTCACTCAGGCACACTGACTGAAGTCGGTCTCCACAAAGAGGCAACACAGAGGCAAAAAGCAGCGTCTAGACATTGACGTTCTCGCGGCGGTGGTTATGAAGATTTCTGTCTTCTGGCCTGTAACGCCATGTAGTCTGTCGAGCTCTGAGCATGCTGCCTGCTTCAGCTGGTATCTTACGTTGCTTACACTTCGACCTTGTAGATGGAGGCGATAAATTCCTCCGAAATATCGGCTGGCTTTCAAAGACTATACGGAGTTATGTCCCGGAAGAAAAAGAACTGTTCAAGTAGTGTTTAGATCAACGGAAGAAAATTTAACCAGAATAGTTGATTGAGGCACTATGCTACAAGCCGGAAGGTCGCAGGTTTTATTCCCGATAAGGTCATTGGATTTTTCAATTTACCTATCCTTCCAGCGGCAATCTCCCTGGGATCTACTCAGCGTCTGGTAGAAATGAGTACCAGGAATCATCCTTGGGATAAAGGGCGGCCGGCGCGTAAGGCTGACAACCTCAACACCATTTGTGAGCTGACTGTTTAGAAAATGTGGGAGCCTCGACGTCTCACAACCCTACGGACCTCCACGGCCTGTTGCAGGGATACCTTTACCTTACTTGTGATGATAAATCGACCTGAATTATTTAGAACCTATAACATAATTTGGAGATAGCTCGGAAATTAGTAGATCACAGCCCATAATGCAATATTCGCAACAGAACTTGGTTTCGAACAGCAGGAGCTTCATACTGTCACTGTTTGGATCCGCAGTTGCGTAAGCAGTTTGGAAATGTTGCGCTCTGCCACGCAGTACACGAAATTGCCAACTGAGTGCTTTCAAGTTCATTACGTTTACTTAAAAATGGGAGTAATGAAATGCAAATCTGTGATTTCTCTCATATCTCAAGAAAATCGTTGAGAAGAATTTAAGGGTACGTGAATATGTCCATCTGTGTCCTTATGTGAACTAAGCTTTATTGTGGATCCATATGCTTGAAAACTGGAACAGCCCAACAACTTTCGTTGGAAGCCTTATATTTGGAAGTTCAGAAAAATCGGACTGCCGCTTTGTGCAATATATTGAAAAAAAAACTATTTATAGCTTTATGCAAATTTGGCGTTTTGGGGGATCAATATGATTTAAAAATCTGGGGACAAATTTTGGTTGAATTCTTTCATACGGGATTTCAATAGGATTTGTTACACAGCTAATGCGATATAACTTCCATCTATTGCCCTATTTAAGCTAGGCTTTATCATAAGTAAATCTGGATGAAAATCTAATTTCAAACGGATTTTTTATGTTTCCCATATTAAACTTAAAGGAAATCTGTCCAACAGGTAATCCCCGATGTTAGGTGTCAGATGAAGTGTTAAAAGGGATACACAATTAAGGCAGTCTTCCTTACTGTGTAACGAAGCAGAGAAAATAGAAACACCATGAATAAAAAGGAGAACAAGATAAGTTTGTCTCTGTACTTAATTAACCAGCACGCCATATAATGGGGGTATAATTCCATACATTCTTAACTTCGGAAATGGACGGAGGTGATTGGTTAGCATCATGCGTCAGCAGCATTGCACTATGGGACATAGCCTCAGTCACCCATCGGATAGGAGGCTGGATGGGTCTCAAGACCTTATCTGTATACTGTGAAGAACATAAATTTCTTCTCCTTGAAGGAATCGAACACCTATTACATTCACAGCACTTTTATTTAGGATAAATGTACAGAGGAGTCCAAAAAATGTACTCACTCTTTGATAGTCAATATCTTTGGAACAAAATAACATGTAGTTACAATTCTTGTGCCGCCGAACTGATGAGCGAACTCCGGCTGTCGGTGTGTCCGGTGTGATGGCCGCACACGTAGCGCGTTCAGTGTAGTTGGCTTTTGTCGATAAACTTCATCCTTCGAGGTTCCCCATGGTGTTAGGTCTGGAGATCGTGGTGGGTACGCAGTAGCACATTTCCGTCCAGGTAGTGTCATCCAAGTAAGCCCTGACATCTCGATGGTAGTGAGGTGCAGCACCATCTTGTTGTAGGTAAAATCTCTCATCTCCAAACGCTCTCGAATGACACTGACTCACAGATTTTTGCGGTGATCGTGTAAAGTGTTGCAACACCACAGCACTGGAAGCTGGACTTGTTACTATCCGTGGTGGCCAAGGTCTTTGCTTATGCATATCATGAACAGTACCGTCGGCTTCAAATTTATCCCGAATACGGGCAATTGTTCGACGTGTTGGTGGCTGAGTTCCAAACTCATTCTGCCATTGTCGTTGTACCTCTTTAATATTTTTGTACTTCCAGCACCACATCACTACAGCCTTGCGTTGCTCAAAGAACAACCTTTCAGCCATTGTTGCTGCTGTTTTCTGCTCGTAGCGCACACGCGGCACGACAGTCACGTGACTCATGTGACCTTCGTCATCTGTTGAGAAAACATTACACTACACTACTGCGCAAGAATTGTAACTACATGTCATTTTATTCCAAAGATATTGACTATCAAAGAGTGAGTACATTTTTTTGGACCCCCTTGTATTGTGACATGACGCCAGAAAACCGGAATTAATCACCTTGCTCAGTCTTCATCGATTAGTGATAGTATGAAGGTTTGATCTCCTGTAACTTGGCTGTATATACTACCATTTTCATCCTTATTGTAGTAAGAGAGTGGGCACATAAAGAAATTATCCTTAAAGTAGAGACAATCACCTTACGTTCCGAAAATCAAATGTCTTGGCGATATCGAACAAAATCTTCGCTCCTCAATTCTCTCTCTTTGTTATCTAACACATCTCTCTCTTTCTTTCTCTCTCCCTCCGTCATTCATTTCCGGATATACGAGTTTCTTCAATGCTCACTCGACCACTTTTTATCTTCATATCTCAGCCATAAATTTAAGCTAATATTTCTTCGTAGAGCCAAACAAAATGGAACTAGAGAAGAGAATCAAGGCACTGACATTCAGATATTTCATTCTGACACCACGAAATTACGAACCCCAATCCTCTGTCCTAAGATTAATGATTCAATCCCAATTTCGTAAAACAAGCAATTTCAAGTAATTGATTTCATTTTCAGAGCTCAGGATTACCTGCATATTTTGGTGTGCACTAGCAGCAGTAGCGCTGATGGGCGACAGTGGGGTTGCAGTTCGAATCCAGGAAGACAACATTCTGAGCGAGAGGAGATATTCCAGTACACAAGTCTTAGACCACCATAAAATAGAAGATAATTGAATGTTCTCTATATCACCTATTTCACAAAAATATTGTGACGTCTAAACACATTTCTAGGCAACGCCTGAAATACGCACACTCAACAATAGAATCAGTGTCGTAAGAGGGGTTTTCTATGTGGTTCGCGTATTTCCATTGCTAGGTAGCGGGCCAATTAACACACATTCTTGAAAACAGAAGAGGTGTTTTCTATGGCGTTAATGAATCCAATCCAAAACCCGTTGTTATCAGTCACAGAGTCATGAACTCGTGGCAATATGTAAAATTATGTATGCTCAAGCCACAGGATGAATACAGAATCCCCCACCAATCTCTCTAGGAGATACCTCACTTCTCTGTGCCTCCCTCCACACCTACAAAATTTCAATTCCATTTCAGCTCCCTTATTTTGCGTTCTTGATTTATTATTGGTGTTGACGTAGTGACGTGTCCACAGCCGGTTGCGTGGGGACAACAGGCTGCTTACTCACTTTCTCGTCACTCATGTTCATTCTTTCTCTGACTAATGGAACATATTCTAAGGTTCTGAACCGCAGATCGACAAATATATATCAGTAATACTATTTAACATCATGTTCAATACACATATGTGACCGCCTCTGTGGTCTGGTGGTCAGAGTTCCTTGCTACAAATCCAGAGGTCTGGGTTCGATTCCCGGAGCTACTAGATTTTCTGAGAAGTGGTGGGTCTGGAACGGGGTCCACTCAGCCTCGAGAGGATAATTGAGGAGCTACTTGAATGGAAAAGTAGCGGTTCTGGTCTAGAAAACCGAAATTAACGGCAGTGGGGATCCGTTGCCTTGACCACGCGACACCCTCTATCCGCTAAATTTGGCGCTAACTTCGTCGACAAACGGCGGTCACTTGATCGGTATGGTTCGCTTGCGGACTAAATCCACTGAGTTTAGTTTTTAGTTTAGTACAAAATTAGCCAATGTCTAAGACACAAGTCGAAGAACGGAAGATAAATAAAGTTTATTTGAAGTTCCCACTGCTGTGTACGCTCTTGCTCGTCCAGCCTACTTCTTGCTGGATACTGGCCTGGCATAATTGTCAGCCCTGAAACTTGAGAACGTGTGTACTTCCGAGATATTGGCGAAGTTTCACAAGACTGTACGAGGTTACATTCAAGAAGACCGTACTCTATAAACAAATTTGTATTTCACTTGGATATTTTGCAGAATAATTATTAAAGTGATTCGCTTTGTAACAATCCTGGAGCCTTCAGTCGAAATTGTTCTCCAGACCCGTACGTAAGCGACAAAACGAAAAGTGTTTATATTTGTATTTCCGTAAGAAAAGAATTAGTGCTCCAAAATGTGACACAGAACAATTATAAATGGGTCTAACTTGTATTTCAGACTCATCACTTTCTAACTCTAGACAGTAAGCGTATCTTAAGTGAGTCAAAATATGTACTTTTCGCAACATGGCAAAGGAAAATTCTGACACAATATTCGCAATAACGCAGAATACCTCGGTATAAAGGGATGTCGCCTCTTGAGCGATTCAGTCGGGATTCCGAATACACCCGGACGTCTTCTCTGTCGTGGCGTCAATTGCTCTCCCGTAGAACAGAATGACGAAGACAAGCTATAATTAGCAGCTGACCTCTTTGCGAGGGCCTTAACATCGGGAGGCATTACCGGGTGATCAATCAGCGTGTAGGAATCTCAACAAGGATTCTTTCGGACAGGCAGAGCTCGAAACAAAAAATACTAATGGGTCTCGGAGTATTGCAGAGGGATATTTCTTCAGGAAAAGACTAAAGATTGTAGACTCATTCATGGTATTTTAAGTATTATTCTTTTATTGCTAGTGGGGTAGGACTAAGTCCCTTGTACTGCGGCCACTTCTGGCCTATTGTACCAGCCCCAGATGATAGGTGAGGGTGATTGTGGAGCAATTGGTGGAATGAAGATTGGCAGGGGAAACCGAAGTACTCGGAGAAAACCTACCCCAGCGCCACTTTGTCCACCACAAATCCCATTTGACCAGACCCCGGGATCGAACCCGGGCCGCGACGGTGGGAAGCCAGCGACTAACCGTTTGAGTTATGGCGCGGCCATATGTTTAAGTAAGTTCATAATGTAACGGATTTACTCAAAGAGTTTCTAGGCAACTGGTCAGTAAACACGTTCCACGCAGCAATGGCAGATATGTCTCAGTAGACGAATATTATAGCTTGTTGCTAGGCAATAGTCAGCGCGTCAATGAACTCGCTGGTTACTAATCACGTGACTTGTGTTTTCTGTTGTCCTTGTGGAGCCTATAACCCTTTTATATAACTCGGGGCGAAACGAATGTAGATCACCATCTCGAACAGTTCGTCTCTTATATGTTTCAACCGTTGATATGAAACATCCTTAGTGGCTTGCTAACCAGCAACGGAGGTCGTTCCATTGTTGAGTGCGTAACCTTGGGAAAATGTTTACCGAACCTTTGTCTAGCAATGGTCATATTCGTCACAATATATATAAAACAGGGGTTCATATATGACAGACAACGTTAGTTACAGCATTTACTGGGAATCCTTGGATCTTGATAGATATCTATCTCTTTGAAAAGAGAGCAGCATGAGTATTCCTTTTCCTTTATCTCTTTCATTTCTTAGTCACGAAAGAATTAAGTCTTTCGTGTATATTAATACCCTATGGTGACTCATAAATATTTTGTTTTTGTGTGTCTTTGCCCCTAATGAATGCTAATGTGGCTGCTGTGAAGGAACAGCGCGGCCTGAGGGATGGGATTCCGTAATTGCAGTGCAATTTCTAAGGGCTGGAATAAAACATGAAGCTGGGAATGAATATCGTGAAGGGTGTGGGTTACTGGAGAAACTGTAGAAGGAAGAGATAATGGAAATAGAAGCGGAGGTAAAGAAGAACAAAGTTATAAGCTCATTCTTGAGTTTCTGCAATAGAAATGGGTTAAGTGGAGAAAGAGTAAATTCTTTATATAGGAACAGAATTAATCTGTGCATAAAACGGCGCAAATTATTCTATGAATAATTTTGTAAATCATTTTATAATATACACGATTTTCTATAATACTGATCCATAACAGATACAGTTGAAGGCGTAGGTTGGTGGATAATATTAAAATGGATCTTAGGGAGATACGATGGGATGGTATGGATTGGATTGATCTGGCTCAGCATAGGGACAAGTAGAGGTATTTTGTGAACACGGTAATGAACCTTCAGGTTCCATAAAATGCTGGGAAATTCTTGAGTAGCTGTAGAATTGGCGGCTCCTCCAGAAGGGCTCCATGAGTAACTAAGTAAGTAAGAGTTACAGTTCAGTATTTTAAGGCTTTATATACGGTATCGCCTGATGATGGTTCCGTGAGAGCCGAAAGGTTGCGCAGCTGTACTGTGAGTTAAATAAACTCAGTTGACACCAATGTGGAAGAGAGATGTTTATTTGTTTATTGTGTTGACAGATATATGGAGCAAGTTACTTTCTGTATGAACCCTTACTAAATTGATTCCCGTCTATCAGGACTGCGATTAAATTCAGAATAATACAAAATCTGGAGTCATCTGCAAGTTCGAGACATAATCGCATGAAATAATTAAAATTCAGCCAACATGTTATAATTTTTCACCGACAACAGATTGCTGTACATTTTACTTTTGGGAGCAGAGAATATAATCAAAATACGTATATACAAAATCTGTCAATATTTAGAAGTAAAGATAAAGGTAAATCTATCCCTATAATAGGCCGTGAAGGCCCATAGGTTCGTGAGACGTCGAGGCTCCCACATTTTTCTAGACAATCGGCTCTCAGACGGCGGTAAAGTTGTCAGCCTTAGGCGCCGGCCGCCCTTTACCCCGCAGGAAGATTCCTGGTACTCATTTCTGTTAGAGGCTAGTCGACCCCAGGATCATAGTGCGGCTGGAAGGATTAGGTAAATTGAAAAAAAAATCACCTCATCGGGATTCGAACCCATGACCTTCCGGCTAGTAGAATAGTGTCTCAACCAACTACGCTACCGCGAGTACGGATGTAAATATGCTACTTACATACTCATATGATTTGAAGCTTTCATGCTACAGTACATATTGACGTCTTTTCGCGTGATCAGGAGTAACAATTTTTTTTAATTCGCTTAATGGTGGGTGGAGTTCAAGTGGGTCCACTCGGCACGGCGGCGACTGATTGCCCTATTGTAGCCTGCCCCGGGTGATTATGATGATGGAGAAATTGGTGAAATGAAGATTGGCAGGGGAAACCGAAGTACTCGGAGAAAACCCACCACAGCTCCACTTTGTCTACCATAAATCCCATTTTACCAGACCCGGGATCGAACCCGGTCAGCTGCGGTGGGAAGCCAGCGACTAACCGCTTGAGCTATAGTGCGGCCAAAGCTGTGTCAATGTGGATTTGTTGCCAGACTCCCTCCCTCTCTGTCCATAAGCAAGGGTTGCGACAAGCACCTCTTCAGCAGAATGCCTTCAACAGCTCCAAAACCTCTATCCCTACTGCCTATCTTAATACTTTTTTTTTTTATTTTCATCTTAGTCTTTTAAAAGTGACATTTTCTGAGAGTTCACCCTCCGAAATACATGAATATAGAATTTTCACAATAAGTCAGTAAGGGAAGTCTTCGTTTCCCTTCTGCAGTCCAACTAGTATCGTCCAATAACTAACGAATCATATCCGACATCTTAAGAGCTCTATCTTCTCGAATATAACGCCGTGTAGTCCTTTAAAGTCAACCGATGTTTCGGAGGAACATGTCGCCTCCACCATCACGAACGAAGAATAAGTCTAGGAATAAACCAGCGTGAAACAGAGAGCAAGCAGAGCGTTGCTTGCCTTATTCTTCGATGATGAAAATGGATGTATATTTCTCCGAAACGTCAGTTGACTTAGACGGACTACATGACTTTATATCCCAGAAGATAGAGCTTTTCTTAACCACCGCTGTGAGAACCTCAAATGTTCGTGGAATAGTCAGTCCTTTGAAAAGCTATTTTATGGGCTGAAACATAAGCCTTAACAGCAAACCACAGACTCTCGTCCATTTAGTTTGTCCCTATAAACCATATCAAACTCAACTGAAATATATTTAATATAAACCATGGGCTTTGAGCCAATATTTCATTTGGATGCAAATGCAAATTGACAAGTGCCAATCTCTCATCCTGAAATCACTGACTAACTCTCATTTACCGACCTTGTCAGTACTAGAAAAGGGAAAAACGAAAATACAAAATTAAAAAAGAAACGTCACAAAACCATGAGCTAACATGTCACTGTTTAATTATTAATGATTTATTTCATGTATCTGAATCTCTTTTTTTACCGTTTAAGCTTATAATTTTGCATTAATATTTGGCTTCTAGGCTCGTTATTAAACGTCACTATTATTTCTCGATTCCAGCACCATATAATGGAGAGAGTGGATATTCGGTGACGTAGAAGATGACGCTATTAGCGGATTGGTCATTAGCGATCTAATAAAAACCGCGATAATTTAGCCAGAACCGTACGAATTCAATAGCATAATTGGATTACACCAACCTGATATAAGCTGGCTAAAATTTTATCGCCCTTTTTACACGTTAAGGCTTTATTCTGTGGATATCTTCATGCTACATACATAAGATGGACCATGGTCACGTTCGGCGCTATTCGTATGCGTTAGTAACCAGGCTACTTCCTTTGCAGGAAAGTACCAATTTTATCCCTCGTAATGGAAGTACGTCATCATTACAAGAGAGAACCAATTTTATTCAGGTGCCGGGACAATTCAGCCCTTATAGGGACAGACTACGGGCTGGACGGCCTTGGTTTAATTCCCGGCACTGGCAAGAAATTTTTCTCTTCTCCACAGCCTCCGGACCGGTTCTAAGGCCCAACCATCTTCCTATCTAATGAGCACCGTGGACTCTTTCCTCAGGGGTAGAGCAACCGGTGCGTGCAGCTGACCACTGACCTCCATTTAGTGCCGTAGTAAGAAATATTACAGCTATAACTCCACTCCTGCCGATCACAGTGGCCGTGCCGTCTAAGGCATGAACTGTCTTCGCCAACTCAAACACTGGGATCATAAGTTCGAATCCCACTTGAGGCGTAGAAGTTAGTGTGCGTTCATTCTGTGTTGTGCTGTCCTGTGTGTGCAGCGTCTTGTGAAGGGCTAACCCCCGTCCAAGGAGTTCTACCGACGGTGTAAAATTTCAAGAAACTGAAAAGCGACAAAGGTCAAAGAAACAGTTACAGATAGATAGATAGATAGATAGATAGATAGATAGATAGATAGATAGATAGATAGACAGATATATAGATAGATAGATATATAGATAGATAGTTAGATAACTCCACTCCTCTATATGTTCTCATAGCGCAGTTCTCATTAATTAAGCACAGGGACAACTTTTACATCTGTGTTTACAGGAATGATCCGTCAGCACGGGGATACACGAGAGGTAGGTAACAAATATCCGTGCCGCTAGGAAAGTATTGATCGTAGGACCGTAACGTATAAATCAAGCAATTCTGCGAAAAAAAGCCGGCTGAATTGATTACACAAATCTTGTCTTAAAACTGTCCATGCTCTTGTTTTGTTGACTGTAAACACTACATGAAAGAGGGTATAGGGCGGACATAAATAAAATGACATTGGATAACACATGAAGGAAAGAAAAATAAATATAGACATAGAATCATGAAGTACAAGAAAGATCACAAGTAGTGTGAAAAATCGAGAACACAAGGAGAAATGACAGAAAAATATGAAGAGGATTAAATGATAAAGGGAAAAATATAAATCACTTATAAAAATAAATGTAATCTTCGGATTACTTTAACAGTATCTCAGTAGTATTTAAATAATAATTTACCGCATAAACACAGCCGATAATAGCGGCTGCTCGGTCTAAGGAATGAAATTTCTTCGCTCTCTTGAACGCTGACATCGTGGGTTCTAATCCCACTCAAGACATTGACGCTGTGTGCATTTATCCTGTGTGTAGGTAGCTTCATTGCGGCGGGCTGATCCCCTGTCCAAGGTGTCCTGCTAACTGCGTAATATTAAGAAACTGAAGTGATAAGAACCTTTCACGGATGCTCCAAATGGGAGCAACAGGAAGAAGACGAAGAAGAAGAAGAAGAAGTATAATAACAACAATTTAAAAATATCTTCTAGAGAGACAGGTTCTTGAAGTGTGAAGAATTGTATTATAGATTCGATCGAATGTCACGTGATTTTAAGGAAAGGAAATTCAACTCTCTACATTTTGTTATCCGGTGTGCAAATGTTGTTACTAACTGCTGGGGCATTATGGGTCAAGTTCAGTTCGGACAAACAGAACAAGTTGCGATGTAGGCGTAGGGTACTTACCCCAAGGTTGGAAGGGTCGAGTGGTGAGGGTGAGGAGTGCTCGTGTCACCCCAGCGAGCCCGGATCGCAGTGATGTTCCATCTACACAAACAAGAGAGACAGAAAAGCAGTCACAAAAAGTGAAACAGGCATTTGCTTTGTACTGCTCATCATAACAAGAGCCAAAGTCTGGCCCAGAACAAAGCAAATAATAAAGTTTAGCAGACAATTCGATACTCCCTCCGTTTATTAAAGTTTCTATTCTGGATCCCGGCTTTAGAGACTTCAGCGAATCAAATAATTTTCAAAGCCAGTGCTAAATTTTAATTTTATGAGCTATTATTTCTCTCTAAGAGTTACATCTTTCAGAAAGGTTGTTTGTTCGTGTTACATGCTGGTTTCTTGCTTGGCTTACTTGTTAACCCTGAAAGTGGAGGTGACACATTATTCCCGGTTAACTTTCAACGGAATACAAGACATTATATCGCAGAACATAGAAACCTTCATTCTCACCGCTGCGAAAACCTCAAAACAAACTCCGTGGCCTGTAGTCCGCAAGCGAAATATACCGACTGAGCGGCAGCCGCTTTTTTGGCGAAATTCCAACTTTTAGCGGATAGAGGGTGTCGCGTGGTCAGCGGAACGGATCCCCACGGCCGTTAATCTCGGGTTTCTAGACCGGAACTGCTACTTTTCCATGAAATAGCTCCTCAATTCAGAACCTCAATTCCTACATATTTCAACCCCTCTCTCTCTTTCTCACTTTAAGACTGGAATAGATCAGTCGATATAGCAATCGGATGCCGGTTAGACGACAAAGGGATTTGAGTTCGATTCCCGGCAATGGTAAGATTTTTCTATTCTCCACAGCGTCCAGTCCGTTTCTGGGGCCCATTCGGTTTTCTATCCAGTGTGTACAGGGGACTCGTTCCCCCGGGAGTGAAACGGCAGAAGCTTAAAGCTTACCACACACCTTCAATCAACTACCGAGGTTAAGAAAAGTGGAGCTATAACTCCGCTCCAATAGACGTCCTTATGGCGCGGGGCTTAATTAGTTAAGTACAAGGAAAACTTTACTTTTACTTCCCATTGACTTCGAGATAAAAACACTGGGACAGTGCAGAGCGTTTATGTAAAGATATTTACAAATGTATTGCATAGAGTATATTTAAGCTCCTAGGAAGGTACAGATAAGGCTATCCCTGTAACAGGTCGTGAGGGCAAACAGGACTGTGAGACGTCGAGGCTCCCACATTCTCTCTAGTAAAAGTAAATGTAAAGGTTTCTCTGTAACGGGCAGTGAAGGCCCATAGGATTTGAGACTTCAAGGCTCTACAATTTCTCTAGAAATTCGGCTTACAGATGGTGATGAGGTTGTCAGCCTAACGCGCCGGCCCCCTTTTACCCCCCCCCCCAGGAAGAGTCCTGGTATTCATTTATGTTAGAGGCTGAGTCGAGCTCAGGGTCATGGTGCGGCTGGAAGGATTAGGTCAACTGAAAAAATCCACCTCATAAGGAATCGAACCCGCGTCCTTCCGGCTTGTAGCTTAGTACCTCAACCAAGTATCCTACTGCGTGTCCCTCATTTTCTCTAGTAGCCTACTAAAATAAATGTCTCCAAAAATTAAATTCAAAAAGCTTTACCGAGAGTTTGTAAATTCCGAAGCGAGCAGGACTAGTGACTTGGAAAATGTACGCTCGATATTCTGCCTCCTGCCACACTTTTACGAAAGTCTTCTGGTCCACTTTTCTTGCGTGTCTGAATGCCTTTTTTTCCATCGTCTTCGATAACGAGGGAATAGTACAGTTCTTTGCATGGGACCAAAAGAAAACTTGCATGGATAAGATCCGGTGATTTGAGGGTGCGGGCATTTTGTAGGGCCCTTACGCCAAAGCTGCAAATTGGGAAGAATTTCAGACAGGTACGACCTCATTTCTTTATGGAAATGCGGTCAATGTTAGTCTTGTTGAAAAATCAGGAAGTTTTCCACGAATTATGGAATTTTAAAGCTCATTCTCTTATTCACATGAGCCCAAAAACTGGATTATGTACCATGTAATTAGAATTCGTTCCTTTAAGATTTGTTTTATTATTATTCTCCATCTACGTACAGATCTTTCAAAATGTTTCTTTTTCTTCAGACTTTCCAACAACAATTTGTCATGCATTTCTCACTTATTCATTGGTGCTATATATTCCGCCCATCTTATAGTCCACTAGCCTAGTAATATTTAGTAGCCTAGCACACTAGTCGTGCTGTCTAGGGTAGCTAAGGCATGAACTGTCTTCGCTCCTTCGAACGCTGGGATAGTGGTTTCGAATCCCATTTAAGGCATGGTTGTCTGTGTGCGTTTATTCTGTATTTGTGTTTTTCTGTGTGTAGGTAGCGGCCTTGCGACGACCTCATCACTTGTCCAAGGATCCCTACCGTCAGTAAAATAATCACGAAACTGAGAATCAAGGCCAGGTCCCAAGAGGGCCGTAGCACCAGTGAAGAAAAAGGTGAACTGTACAATTGAGCGGTTATGTCTGTGCAGGTGTTACAAGGAAGCTGTCATATCCAAGCATTGTCTGCAGGAACAGAGTGAAGCACACAACATAGGAAGGACACGGCAGTCAACACTAGCATAACACTGCCTTAATCATGCTTCTACGTTCTACTGTATCTGAACTAACTAGAAGGCTCCCGTAATGTTATAGTGTCATTTACGGATATTAGCAATATAAGCTGTGCAGAAAGAGTAAGTTTGTGTAAGCAGTCCAAACTGGTGGTATCGGATCCCAGGAGAAGCACTGTGGTATATCCCACCTAAACTCCGCTTACGCAATCCTGCTGTATATGCAGGGAGCTAACAAACTTTGCTATTAAAAATAATTAGTTTGCTGAGATTAAGCTTGAAAGCGATGCTGAAAGGGGTTAAGTGGATAAGGGAAGAAGACAAAGTCGCGTGAACGACTTCTTCTGCCTAGAGGGAACCAATTAAAATTACATTGAGCAAGAAAGCGATGGAAGGGTTTACGAAAATATAGATGGCTAATCTGCATAAAGACGATATTCCCAATGACACTATTACAGCACTTTTTTTTACATTCAGTAAGTTTTAAAGCCATATTTGCTCTGTATTTTTTATTGCTAGTGGGGTGGGACTAAGTCCCTTGTACTGTGGCTACTTCTGGCCTATTGTACCAGCCCCAGGTGATAGGTGAGGGTGATTTTGGAGCAATTTGTGGAATGAAGATTGGCAGTCGACCCCAGGGCCATAGTGAGGCTGGAAGGATTAAGTCAATTGAAAGAAATCCAATGGCTTCATCGGGGCTTGAGCAGGCGACCTTCCGGCTTGTAGCATAGTGCCTCAACCAACTATGCTAACGCGTGAGAAACTGTATTTTTCAAGAAGTGAAGAACATGTTAAATAGTGGGAATGCTTGCTACCATTCAGTTAACAAATTTGTTTTTCTTTCCCCGTTTGTAATCTAGAGATTAAAGAATCCTACAAACTTATAATTACATCTGTGGACTAGACAAAATAACACATTGAAGAACTTCATAGTTTATATTCTTCACTGCGTGTTGTCAAGGATGAAAAATCAAGGAAGACGTGATAGTAGGGGAATGCAGCACGCGTGGGGGAAATGAAAATTGGAAAATAATATTACAATATATCTTAATAGAATAAGGGGAAAATGTGGAATGGAATAATATGGCTCAGGACGGTACCAGTGTCGGAATTTTTTTGAATGCAAGAAGTTTCAGGTTCAATAAAAGACATCAAATTCATGGAGAAATGGAGCGACTATCAAATTCTCAGGAAGATTTCTGTTCCCTGGAGTCAGCTAGCTACTTATCGTTATATCCGTTGTTGTGTGTGAACATACACTGTGGGTTCTCATCCAAAAGCAAGAACACAGACACACAATTATTCTTATATTATTGGAATATACCGTCAATAATTCAGCAATTATTTGTAATTATAAAAGACACCTAAAATATATTTCTCGCTAAAAGTGTAACTTTAATACTTTAAAATGTTATTAAATATCATAAAATATCATTAAGACACTTTTTCATTATTGACGATATACTCCAATAATATAAGAATAATGCCTCAATGCAACAGGATGCTGAAACATAATATAATACATATAATATAATATACAGATACACAATGTGTGAGGATATCGTCTGAACCTGAGAGAATGCAAGTAACAGAATTACGGAGAAAGTTACATAATAAAATGATTCATTATATATACGCTTCACCAAATAATATTTCTGTGACAAAGTCATGGAGGCTAGGGCAGAGCACTGTATACAAAGTTTTATTCGAGAGACCACAAAAATAGCAGCAGGTGGAGTTATACCTCCATTCCTCAACACATCCTCATGGCGTGGCGCGTAATGAATTAAACATAAGGACATTTTTTTCTCCTTTGGCACTACAGCCCCAGTGGGCCTAGGCCTACCTCCATGAACTTCCACACATAAGGACTTACCTTCCACTTTAAAGAAACAAGTCCTTAGAGTGACACGGGCATTTTTTTTTACTGGCTCTACAGCCCCTGGGCTCTGGCCTCTTATTTTCAGTTTCATGGTCATTTCACAGACGGTAGGACTCCTTGGGCGAGAGATCAGCTCGCCGCAAGGCCTCTACCTAAACACAGGACAACACAAACACAGAATAAACGCACACACATATCAAACATGAATCCATTGTGTGGGATTCGAACCCATGATCCCAGCTTCCGAGCGAGCGAAGACAGTTCATGCCTTAGACCGCTCGGCTACCGTGACCGGCACAGGCATAAATGGTAGGATAATATTAAGATGGGTCATACAGTAATACGGAGTATGAAACTGGATTCGTCTCTCTCAGGTGGGCTGGCGTGAACAGGGAAATGAATAATCGGAGGTTTATTGACCAGCTAAGTGACTATCAGCTTCTGGAAAAATATTCTGATAGATGGAATTAGTTCCGTTTTGTGCAAAGGCAGTGTGAAACAAGACTCTGAAAACGCCTGCATGTATACTCCCAAACGTGTCTTAAAGCCAGCTTCTCTACGAGACTAAGTATTAAAAGAGCACTGGAGCCGACAGTAAATAGGGACTTGTTTGTCGGTAAGGCCGACACTGCTTCCTGTGCAGTGATCGTCTATCAGGGCAACCTGAGCCAGCCTCTCTATGAAGACCACGCCCTGAGGCTGACCTGGCCACACCCGAGCCACACTGGCAGACTGGTTCGTGCCTTCACACCGGTATCACATGACTTCTCACACACAACACATCACAGATTAATAAATAAGGAAGAATGTAGAGACACGGAATGGCAGGAAGTTTTAGCACACATGGGATAAACAAAAATGCATACAAAATTCTAGCCCGAGAATCCTCGAGGAAAGAGCCCATTTGGGAGAAGCAGATGCAGATCGGAGAACAATGTTAGAATGGATGTTAAATAAAGTGTGAAGATATATACTGGATTCAACTTGTCGGTGTTAGCGACCAATGACTGGCTTCGATCGCTAAAGTAAAGGAATTTCGAATTCCATAAAAAATGGGACATTTCTAAAGAGGATAGAAAAGTATCGACTTTTGTTTCATCAAGATCATCATCAGTATTCTGTCAGACGACAGGTCCACAGTCTCTTCCAAAACAATTCCTCCACTTAATGCGATCTAGAGCTTTCTCCTTCAAATGAGAATATCCTCTTCTGTTCCCAAGGTCATCCAGCATCTTCTTACGTCTTCTTCCTCGTCTTCTTGTCACTTC
>NW_019723298.1:1914304-1946804 GCF_002891405.2 Cryptotermes secundus
TAATCTACACGCGTCGATTTGATTTTTAAATGTTTAAATTTTAGTTTTAAAAAGTGCTAATTTAAAAATCAAATCGACGCGTGTAGATTAACAAAGATTTTATACAATTATAAAGACTGGTAATTTTAAATTTTAAAAAGCAGTGTAACAGCTACGTGAGTGATACACACCTGATGATGGCCATTTAGGGCCGAAACATGTAGTGTGGAGGAGGAAAAGAAGTAAAAACTACAATAATAAAATTTGTCCCTGTGCTTACCCAAATAAGCACTACGCCATGAAGGTGTATGGGGGAGTGGATGTATAGGTCCATATTTTCTTGACCTCAGCCCTAGCTGAAGATGAGTGGTCAGCTTGATGCCCTAGCCCCTTCACCCCCATTGAATAAGAGGTTGGGTGGTCCCAAGACCCGGTCTGGACAACGTGGAGAAGAGAAATTGTTGACCCTACCGGGACTTGAACTCAGACCCCTCGGTCGTCCAGCCTGCAGCAAGTCGCTATACAGACTATGCTATCCCGGTTCTCTGTATCCATCTAGGGCTATTTAGTTTTGGAGAAACGAACTTGGGACAGCACATGAATCAGGGTGTAGAACTGAGTTGCATATTCTGAATGTCTGATCAAGAGGGAAGGCCCGCAGCAGTGTGCTACGGGGACGATATGCATTTAACAGAGAGTGAATAACCGGAAGCCGGTCACGGTTGCCGAGCGGTCTAAGGCATGTACTGTCTTCGCTCGCTTAGAAACCGAGATCGTTGGTTCAAATCCCACTCAGGGCATGGATGTTTAGTTTGTGTGTGTGTGTGTTTTTCTGTGTATGTGTACAGGTAGATGCCTTGCGACGAGCTGATCACCCATCCAAGGAGTCCTACCGAATGTGTAAGATCTAGAAAAACCGAAGTGAACGGAGAAATTCATGGAGGTACGCCTAGGCCCACTGGGGCTGTAGTGCTAAGGGGAAAAATAACCGGAAGGTGGCGGGAATGTCATACTGAGAAATTCCTTAATTTATGCTCTTCGCTAATTTGAATTTTGGTAAGCTAGCGAAATAAGTTTAAATAGGCGGGACGTCTAACACTAATGAGAAGGACGAGAAATTGATGCAGAGAAGTAATTTGAATAATTGAAAGGAAGAAAGCAAATGAAGACCTAGGTATAGAAGGAAGAATAATATTAATTTGTATCTTAATGAATAGGGTCTGAGAATGTAGGCTGGATTCAAATGGCCCACGAAAATTTCTAAGGGCTTGTTCCTGTGAACACTATAATGAACCTCCAAGTTCAGTAGCAGGTGGGGGAGTGTTTTGACTGGATGAGTTTTGTATTATATTCTGTGACATGTCTTTGCTTCAAAGAGTGCATTATTTGTATTTAAGGAAGCAAGATCTGTCTCTGTTAAGATGAAATTCATGAGTGTAGAATCCAAAAAGGTTATTTACAAATAAAATATATCCAGCGTAACATATGCAATTCTAGCAGATCTTTAAAGTTTTTAATTACGTAAATAACAACGTTTGTTCTTTGTTTATTGACGTATTTCATTTCACTTGAGATATTCGTCTATATGACTCAGTAAATGGGTTAACTTGTCACAGCATTTCGTCCACTCGCTGCATTGCTTCGGCCATATACATTAGTCTGATTGGTCTTCAAGCCGTTTCTTTGCTGTTTCAGCATAATCGAAAACATTGCGACCTGTCGACCCATTTCTAGCCAGCGAGTCAGTATGGACTTTACAGCGAATACGCAATAACAAGAGCTCTGTTCTCTGTGGACCAGGCTATAACGTGCTGCTAGGTAACACAACAATAGTCGACAAAAGAAGACGGTGTTCTCTATGAGGTCCGACCCGAGGCTATATAACGAGACAGGACAGGACAGTAACTTTCATATAAGAAGAAACACCTTGGCATGAGCCCCAACTGGGGCTCGACACCAAGACCGACAGACTGACTGACCATCAGTCGCTATGTGACTTTGACTTTGACTTTGTTGATGCAGAGACATGCCCGTGTGGAGGCGGGGTCGAATACCTCCACCGTGACCCTGCGAGTCGTAGGAGGCGACGAAAGGGAAAGTCTGAAATCTGAGATAGTAAAATATGGCAGCGAGCCCCAAGGGACTTGGACCCGAGAAAGATGGCAAGGACCAGCAGCATATGTAGAAGACAGACTCGTCCTCTCGTCAGAGAGGGCGACCCACAAACGCAATACTGTAACTGTCAAACAGTAATAAATATCTGGTCATGAGCCCCAGATGGGACTCGACACCAAGACTTACTGACTAACTGACCGTCAGTCGCAATGTAACTTGGGAGCTAGGGGGATTAGATTGGAGAAGTGGAATTGAGAGATAAGTTGAGAGTACAAGAACTAGAATGAAGCACGTCCTAGTGATTAGCGATGGCGCTATAATTGATTGTGAAAGAGAGAGACTGTAAAAGAAATGTTAATAAATCCAATCATCCAATCCAGAATCCGTTATTATTAGTCACGGAACCCCGGACACGTGACACATCCTGGGTTATTTAACGCATCTGGACATAGCGGTGAGACTAAATGGCAAATGGGGCCGCACCACAGCTCAAGAGGTTAGTCGCTGGCTTCCCACCGCAGCGGCCCGGTTTCGATCCCGGGTCTGGTCAAATAGGATTTGTGGTGAACAACGTGGCGCTGGGGCAGGTTTTCTCCGAGTACTTTGGTTTCATTCCACCAACTGCTCCACAATCACCCTCACCTATCATCTGAGGCTGGTACAATAGGCCATAAGTGGCCGCAGTACAAGGGACTCAGTCCCACCCACTAGCAATAAGAAAAATGGCAAATGGACAATGTAGACCACTTACAGGTGGCAATTTAGCCTCGGTGCCAGTTGCTGAGAACATAACTGTTGTGTTTTACTCTCATACACGTACTCCGTATAATTATTTGCTCCCCGTGTATCCCCTGTAAGCAGCTGGCTTAACAGAGTAGTCAAGTGGCGCCTCCATACGAGTTCTCGCGAAGTCGTTGCAACTGACAAGTAACGGAAACCTGACCATGCGTTTTTATACATAGATATAAAATAATTTATCGCATTAAATTTGTGCCAGACAGACGATTGCCAATAAAACAAATCACATTTTGGGCCCAGAATTATTTCAATTCACTTAAATCTTGATGAGAGTAGTTTCTGGGTATTAGCTGAATAATGAAATCAAAACAGGGAAGGGAAAACTGCACAGAGTCACCATTCCGCCTCTGACAGCTAGCCAGCCGAGTTGGGAGCGATATCTGTTAGCAATTCTTCTCGCGTGTCGGAAGTGCACGGAAACCACACCCTGGCTCCTACAGGGCACGCAACCCAGCTAACGTGACTGCAGTCTCCACAATAACCATCTTTTATCTGGTTGCCCACTCCTATCAGGTTAGTAAGGACATGTGCATTTGATCAGCTGACCATATCGTGACAATGGTACGGCCATTAACTTTGAAAGATCATGCTCCTTCCGTTTACATTTCCTGTAACTGAAGCTACTGTATTTAAAGTCACACAAAATTAAATCTTACAATAATCGAAAGTGGTTTTACATACACGTACAGAAACCTGTAACTAATTCCATTCATACGCTACTTCCATTTGTCTCGTAGATTATGTATATTTCAGTTTGCTAATTACACGACAATAATCAATGAACCAGTGACACGTATCCTGTAGATTTTGCTGCGGTAAGCAACTACAAATATACCTGGAGTCTTTTACGAATGAATTATGTTGAAATTAGCCAACAGATAGAAATTATAAACATGGTGCTATTTGCAATAATCAGACATATCGAAAAGGGTCGAATACGTTCTAGTTTCATGGACGGATTTTTTTCTTTAATTCGGTTAGTAGTGGTGGAGTCCAACTGGGTCCACTCGGCACGGCGGCCACTGATTGGCTTATTTTAGCCTGCCCCGTGTGATTATGATGATGGAGAATATGGTGGAATGAAGATTGGCAGGGTAAATCGAAGTACTCGGAGAAAACCCGCCCCAGGGCCACTTTGTCCACCATAAATCCCACTTGACTAGACCAGGGATGGAACCCGGGCCGTCGCAGCGGGAAGCCAGCGACTAACCGCTTGATCTATGGCGCGGCCCTTCATGGGCGGATGAAGTACAGTTATTAACTGTAACGACTACTCATTGCGAAATGGTGGATGATTATTAAGGTCAATGAACTTGAAAGTATTTGGGGGAAAAGTTGTCACGGCCTGTTTGTAGATCTCTTTACTATTAGTGATGAAACACATGAAAGGTTCCAGTCTGGTGTGCAGGTGACCAAGCCGTGATACCTGCTCTAATTATACGAGAAATGTTACTTTCTCCTTGCCAGCCATGTCTAGCAGTGGCATGTGTCAGATGGTTTAGGGTTCCTGGTTCGATTTCGGGAGTCCCAATTTCAAATCTCAGCGCCGAGACTACCTGAACTCATCACTGATATTGTTCGTGATTTTCCACAGTTCCTCCACTTAAAGCACCCACCGCTTCCTATCAAATCTCTTTCAAATAATTTTACGGCACTTGGTGTTTCTTCTCAGTCTTCCCAGGCAAACGCCAGGACAGTACTTCGATCAGGCCAAGGTCTCTTTCTTCCAAAACCCTCTCAGTTCATCAGCTATCTTCACTCTCAGCACTATATAACCTAGCTACTGAAAGCATCGTTATATATTCTTACCCTCAACAAAAATGAAGTGTATTACTTGGAAGGTTGTATATAACGCGACTATAAATATCGGAATACGTAATAGGGAGGGAAGCCTGTATAAAAATAATCTGGTGGATCGGTGGTGGTAACGACAGCAAGGTGTAAGCCGCTTAGGCCCTTCGAGGGCTGGGGTGGCTGCTGCATGGGGATGGAAGCATGATTGTGTTACGCCATCTCACATTCCAGTCAGGAGTGGCCAGACACAAGACCCGGAAAATACATAGCAACAAAAGAGGCTAATTTCTGGGGCCATTGCATGCCACCACGAGGAATATTCAGACTATTAACGCTTATTATGGTTACTGAAATGCTCTCAGAGTTCAATATGTACTACTGTTACTGAAGTTAAAATTTGTAATACTCGGGATTGCTGAGTTTTTGGACTATGTCCGTCGTCCGGTATTCTAAGAAACACAAGAAAATCCAGCGTCTCGGAAAATGAATCTGTTTCTGTCCTCAGGTGAGGGATGGGACAAGCTCACTCTGTAGATTCCGTTAGAAAGGGGTAACCTCAATCACTGGACAGCCCACATCGGTATAACTGCAGTTATATAAAACTCTGAGATCAGGCTTGGTCAAGAGGAGATGACAGGAAAATGTGCAATACAAATTGTGATAAAACATTCACAGACCTGAGACTAAGGTAAAGAGAAGGTGAAAGTTTTATGAGACAAACTTAACTAACAAACCAAACTAACAAACCAAAATTTGTATGAGCGGTCTAGGACGAAGTAATATTTACATAAACTTATTCTGAAAAGTCATGGGACAACCGGAAGTCTATTGATGTGGTAATATTTTAAAAAATTACCAGCTCCATGGAGTATAACACGTAAATTTACACTTCTTTTTTACTTTAGAGGTTACTGCCACGTTAAATATATTTAATAATATACAGTGATTAAAACGAACAATCAACCCAATGCATGAAGACAAGATTATGAAAGTGGAACTGTTTCTCTCATATGGACTAAAACATCAATAATTATAGAATCGAAATTCAAATAATTTATTGACTACAGTAAGTACATCTGAGCCTGTCACGGTAGCTGAGCGGTCTAAGGCATGCACTGTCTTCGCACGCTCGGAAGCCGGGATCGTGGGTTTGAATCCCACTCAGGGCATGGATGTTTGTGTGCGTTTTCCTGTGTCTGCAGGTAGAGGCCTTGCGACGAGCTGAACACTCGCCCAAGGAGTCCTACCGAATATGTAAGATCTAGAAAAACTGAATAAACGGAGTTCATGGAGGTAGGCCTAGGTTCACTGGGACTGTAGTGCCAAGGAAAAAAAAGTACATCTGAAGGTTTTAAATATATAAGAAATTTTGGTTAAAATCAATTTATTTTATCGTGTTTATATATATTCATTGCTATCATTATCATTTTTATTAAATTTCTAATATTATTATCATAGCACTTTAATATTCACACACGATTGCACCGCACACAGGCTACGTTTCAGTCGATGTACTTTAAATCCCAGAATAACGAGCTACAGTAGTTGGTGTACACAGTATAATATGTCCTGGAAGTTCATCTAAGGGATCGAAATTATTTGGGCTAACTGAAATGCATTTTTTCTGGTGACTTCATACATTAGTTAATACATTGTCACGTGTTTAGTGACTAGACATGGGGTTTGGATCGGTAACTGGCTTTATTGAACTCTTAAAAGAATTAATAGTACTCTCGCTAATCTACAATCACTCGGCCTCTCACTAAGTTTTCTCAGTTCATCTTCACTAGTGCTTGCCTGATAATGGATCCTAACAATGTTCTCTTCTGTTCAAATCGTTACCGGCTAGCGTCTATCTCGCACCTAAGCCGTGGCTCCGATTATCCTCATATTCTCGACTACAACTGTCAAACTCAAAAGTCAAAGAAAGTTATGTTACGACCGACGATCAGTCTGCCAGTCTGTCTTGGTGTGAAGACCCATTTTGTGTCCAAGACTAGAATTTTATTACTATCAGACAGTTGTAGGTTTATTGATGGGGGCAGTTCTATCTGACAAATAGACTGGTCTGTCGTTTAAATTGCTGCTGGTACTCGCCAGCGCAGCCATTCTCGGGTCCTAGTCTCGCGGCACTCATGACAATATTTTACTGACCAAGATCCGAGACTCCACTAACCTAGTTGGTCAGGTCTCCGCATTTATATTCCCCAGCAACAGGACGGCCCTGTTATACCCCCAGGCACTGGGTCCTCTTTCGTCGCCTCCTACGACTCGCAGGGCTACGGTGGAGTTATTCGAATCAGTCTCCACGCAGGGTACTGTCAACTCAGAGCCAGAGTCAGAGTCACGTTACCACTGACGGTCAGTCAGTCTGTCTGTCTTGGTGTCGAGCCCCAGCTGGGGCTCATGACCAGATATTTCTTTTGTATGAAAGTTACTGTCCTGTCCATGTGTAGCGCCCTCTCTGACGAGAGGTCGGGTCTGTCATTTGTTAGTCAGTCTGTAGTAATTTGTCCATTGTCTGTATTTACACATATTTGCAATACATACTTATATAAATGTACAATATTTACACGGCCTCCGTCAGTCCAGGCTAGGTACAGCAGATTATGCCCTTTTATATATATATATAAATAAATATCCTAATAGTATCAGCTATCACGGCAGTCTAGTCACTTGAACGGTCGTATGGGTACTGTCAACTGGATTGATGTTCTACCTACATAGCTTCGGGGCGGACCCAACCGAAAACACCGCTTCAAACCGTTCCTCTATCTTGGATGACGTGTTCGTTTCCGCGGAAACGTATATATCGGCCGTTGCCTAGCAACGACTGCCTATTCTCTCTCCATTATTCTGGTTTCAGCCCTCATGTAACATTATTGAAAATGTAAGAGTGTGAATTCTAGTGTCGAACAATGGTACATTACCAAAATAAACCTGTACTGTTCGCCATGAAAATAATGATAATACTGTAGAAAATATTTTGATTTTGTCTTAAATTTTTGACACGTAGTAAAATACCGAAACAACATTCGAAATGATGTTATGAGTGATTCAAATATATTCGACAAAGGAGTACTTGGGATACCGCTAATATTTTCAGAGCACACGAACGGTTTCCCGTTACGCTGGTAAGAGCGAAATATTTGTAATAAAGTATACAGATGATGCTATGACATCCCATTACATTCCTCGTTAAAATGAATCATATTATTTCTTATGATCGAATTCAATTTTCTCTCACGTGCTTTGTAAATTGGAATGACTATCTCCCTCTCTCTCACTCATTGTCAGGGAGTCGCTGCGCTGAGTAGCGAATGTTTATAGAAACAAAAATAGAGTGTTGATTACAAAAGAATATCAAAAACCAGTCAGAAAACGAAATTAAATTCTGCCAGGGTAGAAGAGCAATAGGTTAAAACTAACTAAGGAACTAATCAACTAACTTACAATCTATCCTTTGTACTAAGACTCTGAGGTTAAAACTGCCAGGCCCAGGTGCGCTTAATGAGTCTATCCTAAGCCAGCTTAACACTCTTTTGTTCTAATTCGTGGTTTTCGTTGCTGGAGTTTATTCCTGAACATGGCAACTGTAAGGTTTGCCATAAAGTCGGAAAATCCTCAGCATTACAAGCTGCGTCGAAAGTCGAAACAACACAAATTTCACTGCCTTGAACTATCTTATTAAGTTATATTAAGTCGCTCTATGTATAACTATTATTATTTGTTATGGCACAAAGTTTGTTAAACTGACGGCCATAAATTTTATTTAAAAATATTGTAGAGAAAAAGAAATATGTCATACAATAAAACAAATTGTGTTTGAACCAAGAAAAATATTAAATTTTGAGAATAAACATATGGCTATTCTAGGGTACCATGTAAGATGATTTATTTTATTGTTCTTTAAGTTCTTTCTGTATCCAATTTGTCCGGGCGTAATAGTGCATTACTGCTATATGTAGGTACACAATTTAAAAAACTCAGAATATTTGTTATTGCTAAAATATATCTATTATTCAAATATTCAGGAAATAATATATACCAATATTGATGATATGAAAATAATAAATTTTGTTATCATCT
This sequence comes from Cryptotermes secundus, assembly GCF_002891405.2. Taxonomy (NCBI): domain Eukaryota; kingdom Metazoa; phylum Arthropoda; class Insecta; order Blattodea; family Kalotermitidae; genus Cryptotermes; species Cryptotermes secundus. The sequence continues at coordinate 1,923,080 of NW_019723298.1, forward strand.
AATCATTATAATTAATCTCTAATATTTATAAATAATAGCTTCGAAATATCCCAGGATATGAACAATGTATAAAATCTGGTAGCACCAATAATCCTTAGAAGCAAATTCCATCAGCGTTCATTCAGTCGTTTGAAACATTCCTGGAAGACGCCTCGTGGGACCTCCTGTAGCGCATTCTTCGAAAAACACTTGGAACCCCTGCTGCCTCCTTGAATCAGAGAGCCCTCTTCACCGCTGCCCCTTCAATCGGTCCTTCAGGGTGCGCAAGTTTCACCTGCTTCACATCACCCTCGCTCCGCGATGCTGAAGACGCGCCGCTGTGGGAAACGCTCGCAAGGACTTGGAAACTTTGATGCCACTCAGACTCTTGTGCGGGGCATAACTTACTTGACTTATCTTCACCTTTCTCATTGTCCATTTCCCCAATCGCTTTCAAATATGCCATATTACCCACTGCTTTAGGCGATTTATTTCCATACAAGCTGTATCCTTCTGTCGCTGAGGGCTAACAGCTGGACATTGCTGTTTTACGTACGGGGTCTTCATGTCTCTCTGTTGTATAGCAAAAGTTCTGTTACAGTTCCTTTGTACTAGAATACGTCCTGGAATATTTTGAAGCTAAAAATTATTTTCATTTTATTTATATTTCTCAGGCAAAGCCTTCGAAACGGCAGGAATATAATGCATCCATCCATCCATCCAATCTTGAGAAGAACATGTTGTGACAGATTGGGCCGTTTCTAGGAAACGAATAGGTAAATAAGTTCCAACCAACGCGTATCCAACAATACAAGGATATCCATTGTTGTGTAAGAGAGCGGTAAATACATCCCGCAGCTACGAATACACAACAATAGGATGTCCATTGCTAGGCAATGTATGAGCAGACATGCCTGACAAAAATACAGTATATCCGTTGTTCAGCAATTGATGTGTTTCTGTCCGTGGTCCGTGCCGACGGTTTATAGGGGTCAATGAAGATCGTTTAGAATTCAGTAGCTGAGAGTACAAGGACGAGAACGAAGATAAGTGATAGCGCTATAACTGACTGTGAAGAAATGTTCAGCAAACCCAATCATCAAATCTAGAACCCATTACACGTACCGCCTCTGTGGTCTAGTGGTCAGGGTTCCTAGCTACAAATCCAGAGGCACCGGGTTCGATTCCCGGCGCTACCAGATTTTCTTAGAAGTACTGGTTCTGGAACGGGATCCACTCAGCCTCGTGAGGATAACTGAGGAGCTACTTGAATGAAAAAGCAGCGCCTCCGGTCTAGAAAACCGAAATTATCGGCCGTGGGGATCCGTTGCGCTAACCACGCAACACTCTATCAGCTGAAGTTGGCACTAACTTCGTCAACATTCAGCGACCGCTCGGTCGGTATAGTTCGCTTGGGGACTAAAGGCCACGGAGTTCGTACCCACCTACACGTGTCAGTAGTTCCGGTCTATAGAACAAATAACCCTATCCTGTTACAGGGATAGCTTTACTTACTTATTTGGCGGGAGAAGCACTGTTCCTTGGCTCTAGCTTCCACTTATCGATCCAAAAGTTAACTCTGTTGCGTCAGATATAATTCCATAGATCTGAGATTTTGTGTCTCTTGGATTATGATACCGTGTAGTCTGGCAGATGAGTACCAGCTATAAGAGGGATACACTCCCTCCGTCTTCAGTGTAGACCGTATCTTCGTCCCAAAACGTTTGTATCCACTTATCAGATTACACTGTGCCATAACTTAGAAGAATGCAGCAAATATTTACTAGCTACTCGTATTTCTCTTAAATGATTATGATTTAGCTACAATTTTCAGATTACGACATGTTAGATTTGAACTTACGTTTCAACATAGTATGAAACATTTTTGTGATAAGCTGCACACAATGGAGAGTCTTGTGACATGTCTGTATAACAATGAGGCTTCAAATATTAAACGAAATCACAGCCCTGAAATCTCTACATTGTTTAAAATTCAATGTTGTTCAAACTAGCAGAAAAGTTTAGAGTTTAAAATCCTAGTGTACTTTTTTTAATACACATGTTTAAAATTTTTAAAATATATAAAAAAATAATTCTGCTGGTTCAGTTAACAATAGAAATGTAAGAGACAGCATATGGCAGATACACTATGAGTGTTACTATTACACATTCAGTGAAAGCTACTTACTTTATGAGGGATGATTATGAATATTTTAAACATTATGGATATATGGTTGTGCATGACAAAGCATACGCAGATAGGAACTGTTTAATCCGACTTTCCGTTACCTGTTGAAATTCTGTCTGGCACGCTATGCTGTTCATTATAACAAATTTTCTCCCGTTCATTTTTCAATAGGATATATTCAAACACAGAAGTTACTTCTGTGTTTAATTAGGAAAGTGGAGGTATAGCTCCACTAGTTTTTAACCTCTGTATTACATGGTAAGGTGCAACACTTAAAATGAAAACTTCCAGATGTCTCTTGGGTATAATCTGTCTCTCCTCCATAGAGAAATATTAAGTCGTGTTCCAGTTTATTATCATCCTTGTCCGTCTGAGTTCCTTTTCCCCCCAAGAATTGTAATTTTCAGGACCTTAAACGCGAAATGAATCTGTTGCCGTATAAAAGTAAGATTGCTGGTCAAGAGAGAAAGAAATTCTGAGAAAGCTGGTGCTGGGGTAAAATTTATAGGCGTGATTTCGGCAAGCAATCGGATTATTCTTCTGTTTAACCGAGGTCTTCTATGCGGGCCTTCAGTCTCTCCACGAGGCTGTGTGGAGAAGTTCTTGAAATACGTCATGATCTACTCCTTCCAGATCCTTGAAAACAACAATTCATTCTCACCCATACCTCTCATTCGGCACCATTTAACCTCTTCAGCTGAAAGAGCATCATTAATTAAAATAATAACTGTTCAAATTGCACGCTGAAAGAAAATGAAGTTATGATTGCTTATTTATCCTTATCACCTCGTGGATATCCCCATACCGCAATGTAAAACTTAATATCACTCCACAAAAGAAATATCTGCAAGGAATTTTACATGGATACTTCAACAACCCAGAACATTTTTACAGTTAAAAACCTCACATTTTAGTGCAGAGGATAAAACAGCATTGGAGAGCCCACTGAAGTTTTAATTCAAAGTCTGCTGATGACAAGGTCTTTCCACAAAGTTTCACATTCTCCTAATTTCAGACAACGAACACTAAAAACGCTTTCCCGTGAATGAAGTTTCTGTTTGCTTTTTGTTGTAACTTAGCTTAAAAGCTAAGTTGCGTAAGTTTTGTTCTACAGTTTGTAAGAGGCACTCAGAGTACACAGATTATCCCTCTCTTACTGAGAGTTAGGAGACCGTCAAGAGGGAAGCGTCATTTCAGTCAACAGACACACAGGCAGCCACGTAAGAATACCTGACTAATCAATTGTTAAGAACTAACAAAATCTCAGTGAAGAGCTACAATTATACTGAGTCTAAAATATCTTTGATTGTGCGTCATCATTAGAAAGTGACGTAGAGCATTACGTCATCATTAAACGTTTATTATAGTATATTTTCAACATGCGATGTGAATAAATCTCGCCATGACGGGCGTCTGATTGAATATACAACAGAGTGTCTTCCCCCTTCACCTGTGACGGAAACAGATCTAGTTTGGGAAACGTTGTGTTTTCTAGTTTCTAGAATACCGGACGATGGACAAAGTCCAAAAACCCAGTAACTCTAAAGACTTTACATCCATAATGTGCCTTCTCAAGCAATAGCATATCTTTCGCGAAGTTCAGTGGAGTATACCAAGATAACCTCCTAGCGCCGGCAGCTATGATCCTGTAATTGTAGACTCAACGCATACAGAAGTCTGATAAATGGACTGGTTTGAAAGAATACAGGCACATAGGCCTACCATAGGTACGTCATTTAGAACTTCTGTGTGTCAGCTCCTCCTACGCGATAAGCACAACCTGTATTTAGCTGTGTTAATTTTTGAAATTAGGTTTGAAATATATGGCCCAATATTATTACAAATTACTCTCCCAATCTCTCTAATTTTGTTAACACACAAGAGCGAGATAGGCAAAACATTTTGAACATTTTTGTATATTGTAGAAAATGGTTAAGTTGACTCCGTGCAATTAATTAATTAAGCACTATACCATGAAAACTTATGGGTATGGGGGCCTTGACCTCGACACTAGACACAGGTAAGTCGTCAGCTCTACACCCCGGCCGCTTTACCCTTACTTAATTACTTATTCATAGAGATGAGCCCTTCTGGAGGAGCCGCCAATTCTGCAGCTACTCAAGAATTTCCCAGCATTTTATGGAACCCGAAGGTTCATTACCGTGTTCACAAGAGCCCTCCACTAGTATCTATCCTGAGCCAGATCTATCCAATCCATACCATCCCATCCTATTTCTCTAAGATCCATTCTAATATTGTCCATCCACCTACTCCTTGGTCGTCCCTGTGGTCTCCTTCCTTCCGGCTTTCCCACCAATATCCTATACGCATTCCTCGTCTCCTCCATTCGTGCTACATGACCTGCCCACCTCATTCTCCTTGACTTGATCATTCTAATTATACTTGGAGAAGAGCACAAGTCGTGAAGCTCCTCATGATGCAGTTTTCTCCAACTTCACTTCATCTCTCTTCGGTCCAAATATTTTCCTCAACACCCTGTTCTCAAACACCCTCAGTCTACGTATGTTCCTCCCTTAATGTCAGAGACCAAGTTTCCAACCCATATTGAACGGTCGCATTACCCTAGGAGAAAGAAATTCTGGTACCCATTGGATAGGAGGGGTGGCACCCAGGGCCAGTGTGGAAGCTGTAGAGATGAGAAAAATCTTTCTCTTACTGGGAATCCAACCCCGGCCTCCAGCCCCTAGGCCGTCGGTATGCCGACTGAGTTATCACGACTCCTGGTATACACGGGGGTGGGGGTGGGGGGTGAGACAGTTGTATACAAGTTTAGATCGAAACTTAAAGGGTCAGGCCGGAGTGTTCTGTATGGGTATAAGAGGAACAGGATGTGATGGTGAGAGGATATGAACTTTTTGAACTTTCGAATTTATTAAAGGTAGCGAATTTATGGATCGCCTGAGCAACCATCGGTTACTGAATGACCATGATCCGGTCAGTAAATTAATAACATAGATTTTCCATGAATGTGTTAGGAAATTAGGCCCACCTATCTTTCTGCGTATACCCCGCACGTTTTATTGAATGGTGGAATATTTGCAGACGTAACGCTGAATATTCCGCTTACTACAGACCTAGTACTTTATGCCGGTTTATGGACTGTGCTAAAGGGGAGAAATGAAAATAGTGTGGTAGCTAGGGGAAGCAAGATAGTGACCTCCAATATCGGTAGGGGAAGGCGAGGTACAGTGACAGCATAGTTATATATCTGTTCGGAAACATTAACCCTCACTTATCACGTGATTTATTAACACAGTATCTTGCAAGGTTCCTCCTCGCTATTCTGCAACTGGAATACGACTCACCAGTATTGTTCTTGTTGGGGCTTGCGGAATATAGCCTAATAGTTTATTTAGTGTAGATATAGTGCAAGAAGAGACCGCCTCCGTGGTCTAGTGGTCAGAGTTCCTGGCTACAGATCCAGAGGTTCCGGGTTCGAATCCGGCGTTACCAGATTTTCTGAGAAGTAGTGTATCTGGAACGGGGTCCACCCAGCCTAGTGAGGATAACTGAGTAGCTACTTGAAAGGAAAAGTAGCGGCTCCAGTCTAGAAAACCGAGATTAACGGCCGTGGGGATCCGTTGCGCTGACCAGCGACACCCTCTAGGCGCAGAAATTGGCACTAACTTCGCCGACAAGCGGCGGTCGCTCGGTCGGTATAGTTCTTTTGAGGACTAAAGGCTACGGAGTTCGTTTCTTCTTTTCTTTTGCTATAATGCAAGGAGCTATGTTATTACGGTCGCTAGTGTTACCACGCTCTGAGAAGTAACGCTCAGAGAGTGGATCTGACCATGATAATCGAGCAGCCGACCAAAAACATACAGTAGCACGCGTCGTTTTTTATAGTCTTCAGGTCTGGAGGCAACTGCCGTGTCCTTTGTCAGAATGATTACGATTTTCTTCCTTTACTTTTAAACCTAATACAAATAATCCTGAATAACTGATTGAAATCGCAAGAATTTTATATTCTGGGAAATTACCCCGTATAGTCCGTTGAGTCAACCGAAATTTCGGAGAGCATGTCGCCTCCATCTTCATCTTCAGGTCGCAAACAGGTGGTCTGCTTGCCATCTGATTTCACGCTGTTTTTTTTTTTCGTTCTCTTTTTTGCTTGGCTTATTCTCCGACCCTGAAGATGGAGGTGACATGCTTGTCGGAAACGTCGGTTCACTTACAGCGCGCTACACGGCGTTACATACCAGATGGCAGAACTCAGAACCAACGTTGTGAGAACGTCACGTCCTATACGATTAAAATCTGTCAACCAAGTTTTCCGACATTTCTGTATGGAAAACGTGTTGTTTCTCACAACACTTAAATTCAGTAGAAGTTTTACGTTCACACGCTTAAATAAACCAAGAATCCGGACGATATATCAATTTTCTCCAGACATATCAGATTTAAACCATTAGTCAACAATATACTATAATCACCATGTCTGCTACGTACGCGTCCAGCTACTCGAGAATTTCCCAGCATTTTATGGAACCCGAAGGTTCATTACCGTGTTCACAAGAGCCCTCAACTGGTCCCTATACTGAGCCAGACCAATCCAATCCGTATCATCCCATCCAGTCTCCCTAAGATTCATTTTAATATTGTCCACCCACCTACGCCTTGGTCCTCTCAGTCTTCCTTCTGGCTTTCCCACCAATATCCTATAAGCATTTCTCGCATTCCTACGAGGTAATTGGATTTTTAATTTATCTAATCCTTCCAGCCGCACTATAGCCTTGTGGTCGACTCAGCCTCTAACAGAAATGAGTACCAGAAATCTTCCTTGGTGTAAAGAGCGGCCGGCGCGTAAGGCTGACAACCTAAACCCCATCTATGAGCCGATTGTGTAGAAAATGTGGGAGCCTCGAAGTCTCACAACCCTGTGGGTCTCCACGGCCTGTTACAGGGATACCTTTACTTTTACATTATACGACTGCATATGGTGTACAGACACACTTCCATATTCACAAGAGATAAGTTCCTGTCAGAGACAAGGTATATATATATATGTACTATGTACATTGTATATTACTTTAAATGACTATGTATTAGTCTTGTCCTCTTTCATAGCTTGTACTCCTCTTACATTGCTAACCCACTTGTCTTCCTTTTGCGAAGTGTGCATGCGCAGGCGCCGTAAGGCGCGGGGGCAAGTTCGGAGAAGCCCGCATAGAAAATATATTGCTAGGAATTGGACCGCAAATAAGCAGCGGAGATGAGAAATGCATATAAGATGCTGAAAAAACTGAAGGGAAGAGATTACTTGAAGAAGAATGTACCAGAGCCTTTCTTGAGAAATGAATATTGGCTGAACTTGATAAACTGCTCGTTTCTTAGGGAACGGAAACGTTCACTGCCGTGTTCATAAAGACCGCTATTGGATTCTGCCTCATCACATTTAACTTAGGATTCACTTATTCCTAAACTATGTAATTCCGCCTACATCTAGATCTCCGGCTACTACAACCGTTCGGATTCTTCGATCACAATTTTGTATGCCTTCCTCGTGACCTCCATTCGTGCTCCACTCTTTTCCTTTTTGCCTTACGTGTTCTCATCATCCTAATACTAATCATAGTCGGTGTTTCAAACAATGTATGGAACTCATGCATACACATATATATATACACATATAATGTATATACTCATACATGGATACATACGTCCATGTATGCGTATAGCTGTAGGTCTTATATATGAGTATATACACGATGCTCTCTTTCTTACTCAAGTTTACTTTGGCTTGAAATTCTGCCCTTCTCTTCTGGAAACTGTTGGTCTCCGAGTTCCTGCTCGGTATATCAGAGATTTTGCATTGTTCAATGTTTGCTCCTCATCTAAAAATTGTCCCTCTGCTAGATGTGCATCAACTGCTAATGTTATTTGCAGGGACGTTGTCGTATTCCGAGCCGGGTATGTTCTCCTCAATCGATTTTTGTAATACGAATGTGCTATAATTGTTATTATTATTTACGCGAAATTAAACTAGAATTGAAATTAATGTAACTATTATTATTATAAGTTTTCCTAAATATTTACACTTTACATTTCTTAATTCTCAATAGCAAATTAGATTTGTGTTAATGAAATTATTATTATTATTATTATTATTATTATTATTATTATTTTATTTGTTTCCTTCTCTGAATTAATGTGGTTTTCCTCCAGTGTTTACCTTTAATTAGTCTTTGACTTTATGTTGTTTTTGTCCATTTTGTAATTACTTTTATCTATAATGTGCTCTGTCTGTAATTGGTCTTGTAGCTGTGGGCTCGGCTCATAAATAATAAAGAATTGAATTGAATTAATTGAATAATGATATTAGGTGACAGAAACTATAAAAGCAAGTGTGGCGTTATGTCCAAACTCCACTCAAGAGTTGACTGATATAGGGATATGTAGCCACGGAATATTTTAATCATTTCTTAGCTCGTACTAATGGGTGCCGGATAGTCTCACCATAATCCAAAAATAGTCTGGTAGATAGTTTTCTCTAAGCATCTATACAAATTTGACACACTGAAAATTTATTTTGTAGAAAATATATATATATATATATACTGTGCCATCACTTGCACTCTTCTCCAAGTATAATTAGAATGATCAAGTCAAGGGGGATGAGGTGGACATGGCATGTAGCACGAACGGAGAAGACAAGAAATGGATAGAGGACATTGGTGGAAAAGCCAGAAGGAAAAAGACCACTGGGAAGACCAAGGCGTAGGTGAGTGGACAATATTAAAATGGATCTTAGAGGGATAGGATGGGATGGAATGGATGGAATTGATCTGGCTCAGGAAAGGGGCCAGTGGAGGACTCTTGTGAACACTGTAATGAACCTTCGGGTTCCATAAAATGTTGGGAAATACTTGAATAGCTGCAGAATTGGCGGCTCCTCAAGAAGGGCTCAGCTCCATGAGTAAGTAGGTAAGAGATGTGCATACAGAAAGAATAGAAACCAAGATAACTCTGTCGGTACAGCGATAAGCTACGGGCTGCAAAGCCGGGGTTCCATTTCAGGTATGGCAAGAAGATTTTTCTGTTTTTCACAGCTTTCAGACCGACTCTGTGGCCCACCCAGCCTCCTAACCAGCTTGTACAGGGTTCTTTTCACCGTGCCTGAAACGACCGGAGGGTGAAGTTCAACAACTACCTTAATTAGTACAAAGTCAAGAAGAGTGGAGCCATGCTTCCAGTTCCCCACATGCCTCTTCATGGCGTGGTGCTTAATTAATTGAGCACAGGGACATCTTTACTTTTGTTTGGCTTTACAGAATGAATTACAGTTGGATGATGTAATGGTATTATATTAAACTGTATGACGTGATAACCAGACACTCTCATAACACTGGCTGTGGTACTCTTAATTTGCAAGCTTGAACTTAGATGTGTGAATTCATTTTGTTCTCAGCTGTGACCCGTCTGCAATTCTAATGAGCAGAGCTGTGCGTACTTCTATGTGCAACGTCTCATTCTCCGCAGAAGAACTAAATAATAAAATATGAAACTTTGCTGTCGAATGCAAACTAAGTCGCTCTGAAGGGCCGCGCCACAGCTCAAGCGGTTAGTCGCTGGCTTCCCACCGCGGCCCCGGTTCGATCCCGGGTCTGGTCAAGTGGGATATGTGGTGGACAAAGTGGCGCTGGGGCAGGTTTTCTCCGAGTACTTCGTTTTCCCCTGCCAATCTTCATTCCACCAACTGCTCCACAATCACCCTCACCTATCATCTGGGGCTGGCACAATAGGCCAGAAGTGGCCGCAGTACAAGGGACTTAGTCCCACCCCACTAGCGATAAAAAAAAGTGGCCCTGAAGACCAGTTCTCATACTGTGACTGTTTTTGTGAGATGTCAAGCGGTGCATTCTGCTAGACGCCTACCGACCCTTCCGAGGAACACACTGCCTCAGTCTCCATGGTCAAACAATCAACCAAGGAAGCATGTACTAAACAGAGTGGAAAACTTGCTCGGCTTATTTTTCCACCCTGAAGATGGAGGCAGCACATTCTAAAAATGACGGTAAATGATTAAAAGATTTCACGGTTTCAAACTCTAGATGTCAGTGCTCTTCAATATTTCGACCCTTCTTAACGACTTTTTAAATTAATCTTAAAAGCATGTAAGAAACTGCATGTGACCCAATACTGAATGCGAAATTCAGAAATTTTGTTGGGGTGAATGAGTGTGTGTAGAGGCCTGACAACTTCAAAAGGCTAAATGCGAGTAAATACAAATTAGAGTGAATTATTCATTAATAATTCCAGTATAACATTAATTTCAATAGACCTGTTTGAGGCTGTAACGTGGTCTAATATTTGGAAAACTAATTCTATAAAGAAAGCAGTCTTCTGGGATTTGGCACCGTGTATATGTGGTGTTAACCGACGTTTCGGAGGAACGTATCGCCTCCATCTTCAGGGTATAAGAAAAANCACCACATATACACGGTGCCAAATCCCAGAAGACTGCTTTCTTCGTCACCGCCGTGAAAGCCTCAAATCTTATATAATTCTATAAAATCAGCAATACCGTATCATATTAAGATATCTCAATGAAACAGCTGTACGCGAAACAACAAACGTGCAGCTGATCGATCTGGAGCTTAAAGGAGAGTAATTAGTACACAGAATAATGTCATCTTCTGAGATGTGGCGATGTGTACATCTTCATGATATAAAAATCCGAAAGCGAGGAACCAAATTGAACAACTGGCCGCAGCCTGCAGTGTACACAGCGTCATATCCCGGAAGTCAGCACTCTTCACAGTTATCTCAAATCTTACAATTTGTGTATTTGTCAACGCCCATAAAAAGAATGAATGTCAGGGTTCCGGAGGGTTTCTGTAATATCACGTTTATAGATAGAGCATAATATTGTCCAAATAATTAAAATATTAATATTGAGGTGGTAGGATCATAAGGTTCCATACCGCTAACAAGTAAGCGTGGACATCAACGTCAGAAGATTCCAAGTACGACATGACATCACTAATAATTTCTCTAACTTCCATCTTAAATAATCCTATTTCTTTCTCGGCCTCTTTCCTAGATGATTTACATAAATGTTATATGCATTTGTTTGCATCCCGTGTCAGGGGTATGTGTTTAGCCCACTACAACATTCTCCATCCCTATAGTCTGACAGTACTGGGTGCCGTGTATGAAGTTTACTTTTAACTCCATGGCGCAGGATTCCTTTTGAGAAACCGGAAACCCTTATCTCTTACGGATTTCCTCGTCTTTTATAGAACCCAAAGGTTCAATACTGTGTTGCATTTGAGGTTCTTACAACGGTTATTATGAAGAGTTCGGTCTTCTGCTTTGTAACGGGTGACGTTAAGTGAAAGCCCGACGTTTTGGAGGAACATATCGTAACAATCTTTAATTTCGGAAAGTAAGACGAGCAAGAAACCAACAAAAACAAGGCGACAAGCAGGCTCTGCTTACTGGTTTGTTTGGCTTGTTCTTCAACTTGGCTGTGCCACAGTTCAGGCGGTCAGTCGCCGGGTTCGAGCCCGGAACTTGTGGTGGACAAAGTGACACTCAGGCAGGTTTTCTCTGAGTACTTCGGTTTCCCCTGCCATTTCTCATTCCACCGACTGATCCACACTCATCATCTGTCATCCGGAACTGGTATTGGACTCAGTCTGATCCCACTCCAAGAAATAAAAAGAACTAACTATTCTTCAACTTTCAACTGGAGGCGATAGGACCACAAACGACCGACTTTCTCCGAACCATATGTATCGTTTTATTCCCTCTAATTATTAATAGAGTTCTTACTTTTCCACAGTAAATTACATTACGATCAGATTTTGTGAGAATTTATTACCTCGCTTTACATAACTCTTCATGTGGTACGGTGAGAGTAGAGTTTCATAAGGACGGACTTAATGTAATGTCTCGCGGGAAGAAAGTACACACCATATGGCACCAAACTTCCTACCATTACGCACTGCTCTGAAATGCCGATGTATCATCCTCTAAAGGCAATATAAAGTTTATTAAAAATTCAACACGCAAATAAATACAATTATATATTCTCTACCCATCGAGGAACTAGAGAGAACAAGTTTTCTCCTTTAAGGCGCTACCAACATAAAAAAGGAGGAACATAAACGTAATGAACTGACTAAAACAACTGTAAATGACATGTATTAAAACAGTGATTTAAAAAATCTGAAAATAAATTGTTAAAACTTTCAGAAGAAATGGCTTAAAATCGGAACCCGGAGTTGCTTTACCGACAAACCAAAGAAAAGAAGAGTTCTATTTTCTGAGACAAAGTCCGGTGTAGTCTGTTGAAAGTCCACTGACTTTTCGGAGAAAGATGCCTCCATAATGAGTCTAGGAATAATAGAGCTTTGCTTGCTACCTGAATCATGCTTGTCCTTCGCTTGGCTTATTCTTACTGCAGGATATTGGAACGCATAAGTACACATTATAGATAACATCATTGTGCTTATTGATCGTTCATAACTCACTTTCCCACATTTCTTCTCTCTTACTATTTCTGTTCAGTGTCAAGTGGCATTATATGGCACATCTTTGTTCTTAAGTTGCATTCAGTCATCTCGCATTTAGAGGCTGTTCTGATCCAAATGGGTTGCACAATATTAAAGCAATTCAAAACGTAAAAGTTCTGCCTGACTTCACATAAAGCGACATGAAGTTAAAGCTTCGAGCTTCCCTTTAGCACTTTACTTCTGTTCAATATTATGATCAGAAGGTAAGTTTCATTAATCTACAATCACCAGAGACACAGGAAATAAGATAATGATTCTAAAGTGTAGTCGGTGTTGAAATAATTTTCAAACACACTATACATCCCCTGGCACAGGTTGCAATTTACAAATTCACTGTTCTTCCTCGCTTTCTCTCTCTCTCTCCCTCTCTGTCTCTGTCTCTATGTCCTCTCCTTCATATTTTATGGGAGCAGACTCCCGGGGTACCCTTTGCCCTTGCAACTAAGAGAGGGAATATATATTTCTATTTGTAACAGGATGTGAAAGCCCATAGTGTTGTGAGACGTCGAGGCTCCCATATTTTCTTTAGAAAATAGCTCACAGATGGCAGTAAGGTTGTCAGCCTTACGCACCGGCCGCTCTTTACCACCCAGGAAGATTCCTGGTACTCATTTCTGATAGAGGCTCAGTCGACCCCAGGGCCATAGTACGGCCAGAAGGATTAGGTCAATTGAAAAATGCAGTGACGGCATTGGGATGGAGAGAATTGTTTATATTGAAATACCCCTGATATTATATTGGACCGGTACGGCTAGAGTGCCCGGCCAGACAGAACCAGGCCTGCTGAGATTGTTTATGGAAGGGAGCTTCGTAAAACACAAGGCACAGCACCCCATGTTTGAAATTTATGATCTAGTAATTACAGTTACAGGCTGCAAAAATGTATGTGTCAAGAGGTGTGATCTGGGAGACAGGATTAAGATATTTCTAATATCTGGATATTAATGATAAATGAGAATTATGGGTATATTGAGCGCATGGAAGATAAATTTTTACTTTATAATTTCAATTCATGTAACATATTTAGTGTGTTCCAAAACATTTACAAGACAAAATATGATAAACAGAAATCACACCCATGATGAAAGAAAGAAATAAAAATTACAGAAATGCCCTTTATGTTTCAATATTCTGATAGAACGTTTAAAATTAATTAAGGTCCTTATGACACAATCCACTTGTCAGTTGTCCTACCTTGTTCAGTATCCGTATTCAGCGAGGTCCCTCAACTTAAGTTTAAAACATGGACTGAGGGTGTTTGAGAACTGGGCGTTGAATAGAATACTCGAACCTGAGATGAAGCAATTAACTGGAGAGAGACGAATGCATAATAATGAACTTCAGAATTTGTGTTCTCCTCCAAATATTATTGGGGCCAATTCGATCAAGGAGGATGAAATTGAACGGAAGAAAATATTCGGCACAAATATAGAAACAAGATGCGGGCTTCTGGACTGAATTCATATGGCTTAAAATACAATCCAGTGGTGGGCTTCTGTAATAAGGTAAAAAGATATAAAGCTCTCCCTGTAACAGGCCGTGAAGGCCCATAGCCCTGTGAGACGTCGAGGCTCCCATATTTTCTTTAGACAATCGGCTCAGGTGGGCGTCTGTGTACATCATAATGATTATTAATGACTAATAAAATTTGTAATTGTGTATTTCAGCATCCTGTTGCGAATCTTTAATTAAAACGTCTATGTATCCACATTCCGTCAACAATGCAGCAATTGTTTATTCACCATTTAACACTTAACACAACGTGTTTCGGACATAGATGGCCATCTTCAGGTGTCTTAATGTATCGAAACTGTTACACTGTTCTGATGTGCACTAAAACCGCGCGTTGAAGTCCACTTAAAAGTAACATAAGAATATTAATTAAAATCCATTAAAAATTTCTATTAAATTTTTTCATTATTTTGTAAAATCCTATTCCACTTCATAAAAAGTTAATTAAACAAATAATTATTTATTTATGTTATTTTTAAGTGGACTGCATCGCGCGGTTTTAGCGCACATCAGAACAGTGTAACAGTTTCGATACATTAAGACACCTGAAGATGGCCATCTATGTCCATCTATGGCCATCTATATCTAAGTGTTAAATGGTGAATAAACAATTGTTGCATTATTGACGGACTATGGATTCACAGATGTTCTAATAAAATTTATCGACTATCGCCTTTTTTGCCTACTTCACACTGAATACGATTTCTTAAACCGCTAAGCTTACTTTGTATTACTTGTTGTCTTTAGATACTGTTCTTTGTTGTGATAGTCTTACTTCTGAAGTAACATCTCTGGACTAATATCTCCCTTTAAGTTAAACATATATTTGGCCCGCGCCATAGCTCAAGCGGTTAGTCGCTTGTTTCCCACCGCGGCGGTCAGGGTTCGATCCCGAGTATGGTCAAGTTGGATTTGTGGTGGACAAAGTGGCGCTGGGGCAGGTTTTCTCCGAGTACTTCGGTTTCCCCTGCCAATCTTCATTCCACCAATTGCTCCACAATCACCCTCACCTGTCATCAGGGGCTGGTACAATAGGCCAGAACTGGCCGCAGTACAAGGGACTTAGTCCCACCTCACTAGCAATAAAAAAAAATAGCCCTATATTTATAGCCTGCAGGCAGTCATATAGGAGGTCGGCCACAACAGGCGATAGCCGAAACCATGTTACGCAGAACAGGAAGAAGGTCTTTGTGTCCAGCTGTTTACTACTCTTGTTTTCCATTCAGCGGTAGTGCTATGTTTGGTTATCAATCTGCAGGAACACAAGTCTCTCTATTAAGGACAACGCTCACATTTCTCTCGCTGATGTATTCACTCCTTTAGTATCTGTAATTATTTCATTTCCAAACTTCCTGGTGTCCAGTTACTCTGAGACTCTCACGGTAGCTGCTGGGACTCTTTCCATATTGTCTACAGTTAGATTGGATTTTGTACTGTGTTCAGACTGTACTCTCCTTGGTTGTGACACGTGAAGACTTGTAGCCGCATACCGATGTTTCGCAAGATGATGGTACTTCCATCATCAGGTTTGAAGTGTATAGGAATCTGCCGGTTATATAAGCAGGATGCCCTGGAGACAGTCAATGAGACCCACAGGAGAGGGCGAAGAAGTGGAATGCAGTCAGAGCGAATAGGAACTTTGTGGACGCTGAACAAAAGAGAAAAACCTCTTGCCCTTTGACGGGAATGGAATTCATATTCCTCGTCCATCCAAGACGTAGGTTGGTCACTACACCGACTGTAACAGTTGTTTTAATCTCGCAAGTCTAAGATAACAGGAGCAGTTGCTGAACTGCATTGTAAAGATTTACCATTGCATTACCAAAACCTCACTAAAACCCAAAAATATTCTGAGATTAATCCGATCAATAATTCCGTGCAAATATGTTACCATTAGCTGAACGTTGCTTTAAAGCATTGTACTAATCATTAAAATTTCATTATCAGTGCATTAAAACCAGAATTCACATTTACGTAACGAACTTCAATATTCTATTTTGGCACACAATAAAGCGGTTTGATGTTTTGTTAAGGAGATTTGGTGCTGATGTGGGAGTGTTTGTCCGGGGGAGAAGGATTTGCAAGAAGTAATCACGGGTGGGGTAGAACTTGACTTTTACCAGGCTCCTCAGCTTCTTGTTCCTTCAGTGGGACGAGATCTGAATTCAGAATGAGCCAAATGCTTCCCCCATAGCGTAGTGACTCCTGGAAGGGTTTGAGTGAATGCCACCTAATTTGGAACACCTCTGAGTGCTTAGTTGTTCTTCTCGAACGCTCTGCACGTTTGTTTACAGACCACATCCGGATATATGCATGCAGTTTTATTTTCTTGACGTGGCTGGGGTCAAACAAACTCGAAGTGTGTCCTTTTGGTCAGTCCAATAACATGCAGAAGGTATTAGAAACGAGAGTGTAAGAGTGGTTCTTCTGTTGCAACACGTCATCTGTTCTTCATACAGTCAACAAAGTTCTCATTCTTCCGATGTACCTCCTCTTATGCGCAGCTCAGCGGCTAAGACAAAATATTAGGACTGTACACACAGTATATTGGAGTGCAACTAATATAATATGAATGGGTGTTTAATATGTTATAAATGGGAGCTTTACTTCAGTAGCTTAATTAATTTATCTGAGAAATTAAAAATTTATTTTCGCCTAAACATTTTTAATTAAACAAATAAATGGATGAAATAAAAAAAAGAACAAAAATATTAGTAAAATATTGCAAGACAACAAAACAACATGGAAAATGTATTCAGAAGCTTCAGTGTGTACTAGATATAGATCATAATTTATTTTCTCTAAAAATTAAAAAAAAATATTTTCTTATTTGGTAACAGAACGTCAGCCATTGCTAACCGTAAGCTTAACGTGGAGTAGCGATTGTTTTGTACAAAGTAAAGAAGGGAAAATTTGAAACATCAGCTTGAAAAGTTTGGATTTTTTTAAATATCGTATGTTGTTGAATAAATTGGGCTTACTACTGAACTCTCCTGATGATGTCATTGGATTCTTTTCAACTGACCTAATCCTTCCAGCCACACTATGGTTCTGGGGTCGGCTCAGCCTCTAACAGAAATGAGTATCAGGAATTAATTAAATAATTTTCCTGGGGAGTAAAGCGCGGCCGGCGCGTAAGGCTGACGACCTCACCGCCATCTTTGAGCCGACTGTCTAGATAATGTGGGACCTTCAACGTCTCACAACCCTATGGGCCTTCACGGTCTGTTAGAGGGACAGCTTTACTTTTTACTTTTACTACTGAACGCAAGACTGCATAAGTGGACACATTTTAGAATGAAAAGTTTTGCTTCAAATCTTTAATCCAATGCAGAGTGCACCTAATGAGTGTAACCGGATTTATCGTGCGCTCCATAAAAAATCAACATCTTATGTCATACAGTCTGTAAGTATGAAACTCGAACAATTAAAGTCCAAATGTGTGCCCTTTTGCTTATATCATACTGTATATAAAATCAAACACCCGTAAAATATATTAAATTTTGTGCACAACATTCTTCAACTCACGCATAGACATGTTACATCAAATACGTAGAATTGCCTAACTCACACATGTAAGTGCATTAAATGCTCTACATGAAATTATCTGAGAAGAAATCGATTAATCGCTGCTCATTAAATTTTCTGATTCACATTAAAATGTTTTAAATAAACTCAAAAATAATTTAGATTTATATATAATAATTTGACACTTAATAACCACACGGTATAATGCGAAGTACTGAAAATAAAACTGCTTCATTCAACCATGGATTATGTCGCATGACTTGTTCATGCTCAGATTTACCTTTTAAAGCAAATCGTCATTTTCAGAAATTTGTTAACAGCGTGATCGGTCGTTCAAGCCCCTAGCTACAAAACACAATTTAACATAATACATATTTTTTTTGACTGTGAT
Source organism: Cryptotermes secundus (assembly GCF_002891405.2). Lineage (NCBI taxonomy): Eukaryota > Metazoa > Arthropoda > Insecta > Blattodea > Kalotermitidae > Cryptotermes > Cryptotermes secundus. The sequence continues at coordinate 1,941,219 of NW_019723298.1, forward strand.
TTAAACCCATGATTTCATTATTCTAATGACCCAAGACCACAGGCATCTTGGTCTTCAACACCAGTAAGATAACACTAAAATAAAGTGAATTTAAAAAATATGCACAGCTACGATTTCTACTAAGTAAAACAGGCTTACAATAGCGAAAATGACCGCTTTGAATTATATACATATTCAGTAAAAAAAAACTGAAGTAGTCTATCGAGAGGTTAAGCGACCACCGAACATATTAGCATCTTCATCGGACAATGACATAAGAAAATTTTGAAAACTTCAGGTTTTGAGGCATAAATTATATTTTGTGTAACTCTCATTAAATGTAAACTTAATGTCACAAAAATGTAGTAATAGGCACGTACGAAAAAATATATAAATAAAATAAGACCGGTACGATAATTTTTTTTTTGGAAAATTTCAAAATTTTAATTTTACTCCTCCTGGCAAGTAGTGAGAATGACAACATGGGACAATAACAGAGTCAAGGTACACGTAGTAAGCCTTTACTCTATTGTGTTGCGGAATTGTCATTATTCTGATATTCAGATAGTAATGTTATCTATCGTTATCATGAAAAAAGAAAACACTTTGCAGTAACGGCCTTTGAGAATAAAACAGTTTCCAAGATACAGAACTCGTAACCCCACATGTGATTGTGGTTGTTTTCTTTAGTTTAGGGTCCAGCTACACCCTTCCGAAGACACTTTATGACAGCTACACAAGTCAACAAAACAAAATTCACATCGAAGAAAGCAGTCTTCTGGGATTTGGCACCGTGTATATGTGGTGTTAACCGACGTTTCGGAGGAACGTATCGCCCCCATCTTCAGGGTAGAAGAAAAAGTATAAGAAATCTGCAAGCGACAACACCGTGAGAAACGGTAAATTANTTCCGGACATCCAAATTGCATGTAAACAAACACAAGGCAGTTGTTTCTGTCCAGATACGCAAAACAAGTCATAACATGCTAATAAATCCGTCTCGCCAATAAGCCAGGCACCCTTCCGAAATGTATAAAGAGGGCCATAGCGTCCATGGAGAACTGTAACAGGTTTTGACTGTTACATTATTTTTTCAATAGATTTATTGGTACATCTTACACACAAAATTAAAAAGTGTAAATAATAAACATTTTTAATGTAGACAGAACGCCGGGCTGCGAGCAAGCGGTAACCGGGTTACATCTTCCAGTGCTTAGAGGGGCAGATCCATTAACACACAATACCACGTTTGACAATAATTCATTCTTACTGCAAGGAAATAAAATAATTCGACTAAATTTGCAATTTACTTGAGCTGCCAATATTTTTTGTGTGTACTGTAAGTCGGATCGGGTTACCGAAGTTTCACTGTCTTGTCACTTGAAGTTACGGTGAAGTAACAGCTGAACCGATTAAGACGAGGTGGATGAGCCGATAGATGGCGGTTTATGTTTATCGGAACGTGAAGCGGAGTAGTCTGGCCTAAAAGCACCAAGGGTTTTGAAGGAACATGCTCCATCCATCTTTAGATTTTTACCCTAAAGACTGAGGCAAAAGTTCCCACGAAACGTTTGTACCTTTCTAAGAGACTACAAACAGTCGCATCCCGCAAGAACCTAAACTTGCGTGAGATGAACAGTAGTTGTTCAGAATTACAAATGGCAGGGGAGGACGTGGTGATTTCAAAGCCTGTGTACTAATCTGTCATTTGGATTGAAGTAGCGAGCAAAACCACGATAGCACTAATTAGGATAGAATTATATCTATCTATCTATCTATCTATCTATCTATCTATCTATCTATCTATCTATCTATCTATCTATCTATCTATCTATCTATCCATCTATCTGTCTATGGCTTTATAGTCCTTTTGTTGAACCCTGGCCGCTTTTCCAGTTCCTTAATCTTATACGCAGTCGGTAGGACTCCTTGGACGGGGGATGAGCCTGTCGCAAGGCCACTATCTACACACAGAACGACATAAACACAGAATAAACGCACACAGATCCATGACTTAAGTGGGATTCGAACTCATGAACCCAACGTTCGAGCGAGCGAAGACACTTCATGCCTTAGACCGCGCGGTCACTGTGATAGGCTTAGAGTAGCATAAACCACTGTTAAATAGAATGAATGCCGCGGTCTTAGTGGCTGCAGACGTTAAGGCTGACGCCAGGGCCGCGCCAAAGCTCAAGCGGTTAGTCGCTGGCGTCCCACCGCGGCGGCCCGAGTTCGATCCCGGGTCTGGTTAAGTGGGATTTGTGGTGGACAAAGTGGCGCTGGGGCAGGTTTTCTCCGAGTACTTCGGTTTCCCCTGCCAATCTTCACTCCACCAATTGCTCCCTAATCACCCTCACCTATCATCTGGGGCTAGTACAATAGACCAGAAGTTGCCGCAGTACAAGGGAGTTAGTCCCACCCCACTAGCAATAAAAAAAAATAAGACTGACGCCTGTTTGCAGGACCGGATGTATTTATATACCACAAATTGGTAATTTCATACTGAATTCTGAGTCTGTATTCCCTCCTACAATAATCCCCTCCATGCAGCAAGAATGCACAGCATGTGGAGAACTCTTGAATCTCATGAATTATGCACCCTTCAGACACGTGCCTGTACAATCATAACGGCATCGAGATGTTTCGATCCAGTCAGGATCCTCATCAATTTATCTTCCCTCTGCGCCCCTGGGAACCCTTTCCATCAATCTGTCAGCTTGCATGCCAAGTATCATAGACAGGCATCCGCTTTCTCCAATTACGGGGCAGCAGACGTTCTTTCGTCCCATTTCACTAAACATACACCTTGTCGCAAAATAGTCGTATTTAAAACAGATGTTACGTATAAAGCAACCGGCTCTGAGGTCTAGTGGTCAGAGTCCCTGGCTACAGATCGAGAGGTCCCGGGTTAGATTCCCGACGCTATCAGATTTTGTGAGAAGTAGTGGATCTGGAACGGAGTCCACTCATCAGCCTCGTGAGGGTAACTGAGGAGATATTTCAAGAAAATAGCGGCTCCGGTCTAGAAAACCGAGATTAACGGCCGTGGGGATCCGTTGCGCTGACCACATGGCACCCTCTATCAGCAAAAGCTGGCACTAACCTCGTCGAAAAGCGGCGGTCGTTCGGTCGGTATAGTTTGCTTGCGGACTACATGCGACGGAGTTTGTTTTGTTTTTTTTTTTTTTTTTTTATTNTTGTTACGTATAAAGTTATACGGATTGTATATTTTATGTCATGCGCCATTTTGCGGTGTTTTTCTTGTTTAACAGGCGAGTTTTGAGATTCATATAGATCAAATATGAAAATTTTACGAAATTCGTTCAGTAGACATGAGGAAGAAACGTGTAGATGGAACAGAGATATGGACACGACTTCCCTATAACGCTTTGATTTGATTGAGCCCATTCAAAGAACGCATTGAAATACAGTCTCGGAAGCAAAATAAGTTTAATGTGATTTTCAAAACTTCCGCAATTACATTCTGCCTATACGAAAAATACTGTAACGGTGAGATGAGGACTCTGAAAGTACGTAATTTACCACAGCATAGAACTGCCTAGCGTTAACACGTCACATGTAAGGTAAAGTCATCCAGCAAGAAAAAGCCTAAGGTCCACGTTTCAAATGAAACATCCTTAAGACATGAATTTGAAAATTATCTGGACTGCCTTGACATCGAACCACGAATTTCTTTGTTTTCCCGATATTCACGTCTAATTTCATTCAAAGTTTATCTTTGGAGTTGCAACCTCTTCACGTGAAACGAATTTTGATGCGACACCAGTAAAATAATATCAAAATATAACATTTTATATTTATTTTCGAATATCGTACGTGTTAAGGGGTCGTTCACAGTGGCGGCGCGGTCTAAGGCATGAATCGTCTTCGCCCTTCGAGCACTCGAATCGTGGGTTCGAATCCGACTCGAAGCATGGATTTTTCTGTACATTTAATTTGTGTTTATGTTGTCATCTGTAGCTAGTGGCCTTGCGACAGGATGATCCCCTGTCTCCAAGGAGTCCTACCAACTGTGTATAGGACCAAGAAACTGAAAAAAAGGCCAAGGTCCAACAGAGGGCTGTAGAGCCATAGAGGAAGATAAAAAGAAAGCACGTGGGAAGAGAGATCCAATTCTTTCCATGTTAACTTCCAACTTTATACAAGATATTGTAGCGTGTTTCCTAGGTATAACTTCACGGTGCCTATTCTTTTCCTTGTCCCGCATGGACAGCAGGAGTTCCATCAATTGCTCCATTTTTTTTATATAGTCTTCTGTCAAACAGCTGCTTCAGTCAATCAGCTCCGGTCCCCACTTCTGACAACAAGTTGTCGCGTGTTTCCTAGGTAACGAGACAAGGAACGATGAGTTTCGGATTAGACGAATGTTTATTGGACAATTATTTGTTTACACTCACAATTATAATCACTCTCAGTAGCGTCTTCAGACGCTTCCTCTTCAGTGGCTGTACCCTTGCACCGCTATTCTCGGTAGAGCCTCAGTAACGTCTTCAGACGCTTCTTCTTCAGTGGCTATACTCTTGCACCGCTATTCTCGGTAGAGCCTCAGTAACGTCTTCAGACGCTTCCTCTTCCGTGGCTGTACCCTTGCACCGCTATTCTCGGTAGAGCCTCAGTAACGTCTTCAGACGCTTCTTCTTCAGTGGCTATTCTCTTGCACCGCTATTCTCGGTGGAGCCTTCGTTCTTGGTTCTTCCCTTGCCGCTCGTTTGATCCTAACTATTCTGGGTTCACTGCTTCACGGACCACCCACAAAAAGCACATTGCTGCTCGGCAACGGATATCATATATTGTCAGGCGTGTCATGCATTGCCTAGCAATGGACGTCCTATTGTTGCGCATTCTATGCTGTGGGAACTCAACGATTCCGTCTCTGTTGCTTAAGCACTTCCCTAGGCAACGGTGTGTTTATGTTTCTTTGCCTAGAAATTGATGCCCCTTGACCAGCAATGGATGTTCTACAGTACGGCCTTCCTGGCGGCACGCCACATTTTGAATGAATTTATATTGAAATTCATAGAGATAGAAACGTTCATTGTTATGGGGTTAGGGAAATTCCTTGAATATTCTTTAACGTGTTCTGAGGTTCCCACTGCAGACACTGAAGACTGATGCCTTGTGGGGCGTGGTGCCGTGTAATCTGGTGGCGCGTTATCAGTGTCCCAGAGGAACTTCCACTCTTCATCTCTCACCCTGAAGATGGAGGCTGTAGGTTTATTCGGAACGCCTATAAACTTCTATTAGACCTTACAGCGAACATCTTAGAAGACAGTCTCTAAGCGCTTAAGCTGACTGTCAAAAACCCTTGCATTTTCTTATGTTATTAGAATAATATTTTCTTGTGTTACTTTGAACGCCTCTGTGTTCTAGTGGTTAGAGTTTCCGGCTACAGATCCAGAGATCCGGGTTCGTCTCCCGGCGCTACCAGGTGGAAAGGCAGAATGCTAAATAAATGATCAATTTGTAGGGATTTGGAAGTAATCAGTCATGGTCTAATCGGCGCAATATCCCGGCATTTTCCTTTTGAAACTGGGGGAAAATTGTAACCTCAGCGACGACTAGCGGTGTTGTGGCCTAGATTCGAAC
>NW_019723298.1:1951804-2017485 GCF_002891405.2 Cryptotermes secundus
CTAATATAAATAATGGATTGCTAAACATTTAGGAACATTACACATCCGGGATTAAAAGGAAATTGTAGTTTCGTTCCAAAATATTTAAATACATGCATATCTAAAATAGTTACCAAGATCCCTGTTCATATTCTCTGTGCTCGCAATGTCTCCCGTGTCTCAAATTCTTCAGCTTAAAGTTTCTTAAAGTTGATATGACAAAATCTTTAAAATTGTAATATTCAACATAAGTGATTATGGACCAGTTAAAAATATACTGTCACGTGATGGAGTGATTATAGACGGGGTTTGAATTGGTGATTGGGTTTATTGAAAAATTACAGATCGTAACTACAAGTAATTATAGGACTGTCGCTGATTCACACACTTAGAGGTTCACTACAGCAAGCACTAAGTCTTCTCAGTGTGCTGTGTCTTCACCAGTCGTCTGATAGTGGTTTCCAACGCCGTACAACTATCAACTTCCGTGTTCACATTCTTACTGACCGGTGGCTGTCTCAAAATTAACTAAAATCTAGACTTGTCCTGTCGCGCATAACGCATAGAGAACACCGTCTCTCAGTTCATTTTGCGTGTTAGGAATCGGTTACGGTTATTGCCTAACAACGGCCGTTATTTACAGAGTCATTGCTTAGCAACGGGTCTACATGCTACAATATTAATTGCTATCCTCCTGCAGAACTCCATAAATGCAAATAATGCATCTTCATAACTGACCAGATGCAAGGTAAAGCTCGAATAATCGTTCAGCTGATCAAGAAAATCCTGACCTTTACGGAAGCCGGAACTAACTGCATGGAACTGAATCCTTCTCGAGAAGCCACTAGTCGCTCAGCTACTCAAAAATTCCCCAATATTTTATGAAACCCGATGGTTCATAACGGACTTCCAGCTTGAATGAACTTAAATTTTCAAGAGAAATAACAAATATATGCTTCAGTTTATTGAAGCTGGAGGCCATCATATTTCGTAAAAGCCAGAAAATGGACCCAATCCTGGATCCATTAAATCAAGTCCACAAATTTACACCAAAATTTTCGAAGACCCATTTTAGTATTATCATCACTTTAAGCACTGACCTTCAAAATAGTCTTCGTGCTTTGAGATATTCCGAAAAGAAATTTGTATACATGTTTCATCTTTCCTACGTGTGCTACATACCTTTCTTATCAAATTCTTCTTGATTTGATCATTACAATAGCTTATGCAAAAATAGGCATAAGACACGAAGCTCCTCACTGTAATTTTCTTCGCCCTCCTCTTATTCCTGTATCTTAGATCCTAATATTTTCCCCAGAATCTGTTATCAAAAATACTTTAAATGTTATTTCCTCAGTTTAACACAGTTAACCTGCATAGAAGTACAAAATTATATTCTTAATATTTTAATCATATTATAGTTTTATAGAAGGGAGCCTGGATAGCGCAGTCGGTATAGCGATTGGCTACGGGCCGGACGACCGAGGAGTCGGAGTTCGAGTCCCGGTAGTATCAAGAATTTCTCCCTTTCACGTCGTCCAGACCGGTCCTGGGACCCACCCAGCCTCCTATCCAAAGTGTACCGTGGTCTTCTTTCCCTGCGGGTAGAGCTGCCGGGACGTGAAGCTGACTACTCACCTCCAACTAGTGCCGAGGTCAAGAAAATATGGATATATACATTCACTCCCCCATATGCCTTCATGGCATAACGCTTAAATAGTTAAGCACGGGGAAAACTTTACCTTTCATTATAGTTATATACAATTTTATTAAGGATACATAAATAAGCGACTACTTTTTTTTTTGTGGAAATACGGAACCTTATATACTAACAGAAAGTTTGCTGTCCTACTTCTGTGAAGCTATATTAAATTGCTCCGTGCTGAGTGGAAGAAGCTACGCGCTCATATAATTCTCATAACATGCACTTTAATACGAAGAAGTCACTGAAAGACACGCACCATCAAACGTGAAGGCAAAATTTGTTCGTACACAAAATGGCGTCTGTCTATTTATAGCACACGAACTGAAGTTCTGAACTGGGAAGCCCAAGAAATATTTGTGGAACCTGGCAGAACTTTCTCTAATAACATCAAGTAAGAGAGTTTCTTCATTGTCCTTCAGCCACGGAGAAGGAGAAGAGGGGCTATGAGCAGACTGCTTCACTTCGAACTCCACTTACTTCTCCAACTTGTATTAATTTTTAACAAGGAGGTATTTCATTCAACGGATGTATATAACGAAACAAAAATCATTAATAAATATACGTCGCAATTCCGGAATCCTTTGAGCTCTTGCTTCTACGCAATTTAGATGAAAACAATTGGTATCAGACAAAACCCGCTACTTTCAAAAGAAGTTAAGATTTTTATCTTTTAACAACCTTTGCACTTACGGTAACATGACTTGCTCCATTAAGGAAAACCGAATGGAACATGGGATGAGTGGTTTCTTATGAGTACACGAAAATGTTTTAAACGTGTGAAATTATTTAAAGGAATGTCTGCACGTTATCTACAATTATCTGACTTCCAACACTTGGCCAAAACTTTCAGTCACATTAAACATTCTTCCCTTCTTCGTTCAATGACTTAATATATCTTTGACTGTTCATTTAAATATTGCAACAGATTTGATCAACGCGCTGCCAGGCAACAGCCCTGTAAAGAAAGTCCAACACGTAACAATAAACGTAGATGAGGCTGTGTGTTCTATGTCGTTCGCGTCGAGCAGCGGTAGAACACCAGGCTTATGCAACTCATTTCTAAGAAACGGTTCGGTAAAGACATTTCCGCGTATCAGACCGCGCTATGAAAGTGGTGAGGTAATCAACAATAGAGACAGTGTTTTCCGTGGGGTCTGTGCAGAGTGCTTATACCGTGACCCTGCGAGTCGTAGGAGGCGACGAAAAGGAAATTCTCAAATCTGAGACTGTAAAATATGGTCGCGAGAACCAAGGGACTCAGACCAGAGGAAAACTGCGCTGCTAAGGGCCAGCAGCATATACAGAAGAGAGACCCGTCATCTCGTCAGAAAGAATACTAGTGTGTGTGGAACAGTGAACTGGAAAGTGTGTAAACCAGTGATAGCGCTTTATTTAAGTGTGACTAAGAAAGCTTGTAGCCAAGGCGCTAATAAATCCAATCATTCGATCTAGAACCCGTTATTTTTATCACGCGTACCACTCTACACGTGACAGAATGAAATTCTGTATGGAAAGAATTCATAAAAATAAGGGCACAAATTCTGTGTCAGTTATTTTTGAATTGCAGCAATCACAAATTAGAGACCGGGAAAAACTTCGAGGTTATATCGGAAACAGTCCAAAAACCCAACAATTCCGTGTTATGCATCAACAACAGAGCCCTTTAGAATCTACTCGTCTATGAACTGTTTAATTTAAATATAATATTTTAAGTAAACACATAAAGAATCTAATCAGTAATTCAAAGTATAATCATATTGTGTACATAATACTATTATTTAAGAATTTTAACTTTAACCATATACTATTTATCCCATTATATCAGGTTAAAATGATGTTAACCATACCACGACAAGGATTGGTTTAACAACAACGTAAGGTAGCACTGAGTTGTTCTGTCGCATGCCACAGAATTTCTGCTACAGTTGCTGAAAGATCTCAGTAAAAGTTCAACATAATAAACTACAGTAAGTCGCTCTTAACTGCGATAAGGCACAAAGAATGAGGTAAGGCTAAGAGGAAAGAGCAGATGAGTAACTTCAATTTCAGTCAAGCATCGCAGGTACTCCAACAAAAGAGTTAACAATGGTGGGATTTTCAGAGGCAGCAGAAGAATTAGAATGGAAAATGGGTGGAAACAGAAGTAATTTGTAGACAATGATAAAGAACAAAGCAAGGTAACAATTATATGATAATATTCCTATTATATTACTAATGAAGGGTGGAAAAGTAATGGACCTTTATGAAAACAATGCTGTTATCAAGGAAGAAATCTCATCGTTTCTGATTTCCTCTTAAAGAGAAACAGAAGATGGCATGTAAGTAGTGAAGGTATAGGAGAAACTCTTTACCCTCAGTTTACATTCAGTCACATGCAGGCAAAAATTACAAGAGGCTGTACGAATGTCCTGTATTTTTGTATTGCTAGTGGGGTGGGACTAAGTCCCTTGTACTGCGGCCACTTCTGGCCTATTGTACCAGCCCCAGATGATAGGTGTGGGTGATTGTGGAGAAATTGGTGGAATGAAGATTGGCAGGGGAAACCGAAGTACTCGGAGAAAACCTGCCCCAGCACCACTTTGTCCATCACAAATCCTATTTGACCAGACCCGGGATCGAACCCGGGACGCCGCGGTGGGAAGCCAGCGATTAACCGCTTGAGTTGACTGAAATAACTAATGAAGTATTAGAGCTAGGTACGTAAAATTCGTATATGGTTCAAAGGTACAGTTCACGTATTTACATTTTCTGAATCACATGTTTATATTTCTGTAATTACGAATTTGGTTACAGTGAGAACATTTGTGGCTTTACGACAAAGCGAATTGAACAAGGATCTGTATCAGTGTAATTTGTGCACTGAAATGTATCATTAAATAGTGCGGTTATCAATGCATGGCTCCTACTAGGCTCAAGGCGAACATTCAGACATCTGATAGGAAATAGGCATCAGAAGTTATTCGATAAATTTCTTGTTCACATATGCTGCATCCTATAACAAATCCATTGACTTCTTCTCCCCTTGAGAGCAGTATTACTGGGTGCAATGGTAAACGTTCATAATTTTACAACTGGTTCGACCAGAAAACATCTATAATAATTTCAACACGACGAGCCCCAAAAATGTATCTTGACGCACATTTTGAAATTCATCTATGTCTCCGTAGAAAAGGTGAATTTCGTTTCTCGGTGTCCTGTCGTCTTTCCCATAAAACCATGTGTCTGTCTGTCTATCTGTCCATCCATCCATCCATGGCTCTATAGCCCTTTGTTGGACCTTGGTCACTTTTTCAGTTTCTTAATCCTTTACACAGTCGGTAACATTCCTTGAACGTGGGATCAGCCCATCGCAAGGCCGGTACCTACACAGAGGAAAAAAAGCAAAAGGAAAATAAACGTACAGTGGGTTTCGAACCTAAGATCTCAGAGTTCTATTGAGTGAAGTCAGTTCATGCCCTAGAACGCGCGTCCGCTATGATCGGTCAGACATCCAATAGATAAAAATGTATACTTTCTGCGAGAGGGTAATTCTACCACACCTCTGACAACAGATGCTGAAAATGAAACGTGTGGACTGTGGAAAATTTTCTTTGTTGCTGAGAGTAGTTTCTTTACCTAAGTTACCAAACTCTATTAGAGTCAATTTTACCGACCACACGACATATTTTTATTATTGTTACACTACATGTTTCGACCTCAAGAGGTCATCCTCAGGTGTACGAACACAGCTGTATAATTACACGCAATCACATTCGTCTTCTCACTTATTTGATCCTGTACCTTATTCAGGCTCACGCTCAATAATATATCAAGCTCTCTCATAAAACACAAGTTAAAATTGTTCTAAATGTCAAAAGTTAAATTTAAATTTAAAATTTTTAAAATTTCGTACACCTGAGGATGACCTCCTGAGGTCAAAACATGTAGTGTAACAATAATAAAAATATGTTGTGTGGTCGGTAAAATTGACTCTAATATTGATTAAATACACAACAGGATGCAAGAAACAATTAAAGTTACCGAACTCTGTTACGAACCATGGGTTTTACCAGCTAGATTCATTCTTCTGGTCTCTTAATACCAAGGACTTTGAACTCACTAGGCAGGCAGATTGGTTTCAGTCGTCACTACCTCCTTCTGTCTTTATCCAATATATATTCATAGTTCTCTTCTTTCAAGTAGCATAGCTTTGAGCTTAAAGTATGTCCTGAAATTCCGTTACGGATAGAAAATATCTTATCTTCTGCTTGATCGTCTTTTTAATCTATCCTACGAAATGAGATTCTCGCAAGCAATCTGTGTATCCTGCTCTATTTTGCTATGACTCAGAAGAAGTCTCCGTAACGTCAGGAGCAAGTAACCGATTTCAGAGATGCTGCGGTGTCATGCATGACTTATTTAGAGAAGATTGAAAATCTTGCGGGTAAAATATTACGTCATTAAACCCACTGTCTGAAGAACCGTGTGGGATGTCATCAGCGGTAGTCTAATTCGGATTACCAAAGCACAAGTTCCCAGCATCAGTTCCTCCACGATCCTCTTACTTTGTCTTCCCAGTAAAAAAAGGTCCAAGGCTTTTTGAATATTTTCGTAACGTGCCCCACGCCAAACGCCTAGCTGGAGGAAAACCCCTTGTCAGCTGTCCGCGACTGCTTATTCAATGTATTCGCAGCTTCGGGATATTGGTGGGAAAGTCAGAAGGAAAGCGACCACTGGGAAGACCAAGGCGTAGTTGGGTGGGAAATATTAAAATGGATCTTAGAGAGATAGGATTGGATGGAATGGTATGGATTGGATTGAGTTGGCTCAGGATAAGGATCAATAGATGATTCTTGTGAATACGGTAATAAACCTTCGGGTTGCAAGAAATGCTGGGAAATTCTTGAGTAGCTGCAGAATGGCGGCTCCTCAAGAAGGGTTCAACTCCATCAATAAGTAAGTAAGAAAAAAAAAGAGTCTGAACTAAACCCATGGGGCAGAACCCATCTTTAGAATCTGATAGTCTCTTAACTTATCGGGAAATATGTTTAATATTGTGGAACCTCGAGGACCATTGCAGTATACACAGCATACTATTGGCATTTATCCTGACCTATGGCTATTTAAATCCAGTCGACGTCCGTATAGTTTTTAACATCCACTTCAATCTGAGCCTCCCATCTATACCTAGGTCTTCCAAGAGGTCACTCATACTCACGGCTTTCCGACTAAAAATGTGTTATCTATTTATATCTGCATTAACGACGCTTCGTGACCAATCACAATTTCACGCCCCTCTGTTCAGAATCACATGCTACATGTCTAGTTAACTTTCTCCTTTTTTAATACAAGAAACTTAAGCTGAGCCGAAAATATAAATATTAATAAGAGTCGTTTTGGTATCAAATTTTCGACTACACATAATTCCGAGCTGTAATATATAAAATTAACAGACTTCAAATAAATGGCCTTGTGAGACCATACATAAATGTGTAATTCTTTATCTAAGTCAGTCCATAATTATATCATTGAATTAATCTAAACGTTCACTATTCATTCCCCGCAAAATGGTGTGGGCTTCAGGTTACTTCAGGCTACTCGTAATTCAGTGGAAAAGTTTGTCAAAACAATAATGAATTTTTGTACACTATAAAAACGTGGAATTCTGTGACTAGGTAAGCGAATATTGGCTACTCAGGAAAGACTGAGCATCGCAAAGGTATAGAGTCACCACGAAATAACTTTGTAGCGTATGAAATATGTTCTGAGATCAAGGGTTTAGCGTTTGCTGTAAGAAAGAGCAGTGTTTCAGGAAAATAAAAAAGTCTGCAAACAGAAAACCAATCTCAAGTTTAGTTCATAATAATAAAACTTCTAAACTGCCTGTTGGCATGTGTGCGTATGTGTGTCTGGGCTCGAACTCTTACATATAAAGGCGCAGCAGGGCATGAGATCTTAAATAAAGAGGTTCAAAAGGTTTAGTTTCAAAGTAGAGTATTTTGAAGAGGAAATATGAAGGAGTTATCAAACGTAGGGAAACTTAAAACACGTGAGGGAGTGAGGCCGTGCGATGGTGAAGATAAGTTTATAACAGGATCCAGTTTCTAGCCCTTGTGATCATGTTAATGTGCTTTGCAGTTTTATTACAAGCCAAGAATTTCTTGATTACCTGAGTCACTATCATCTCATCATAGGAGCCCGTTCCATGGAGTTCTTTTTCTAAATTCGCTTAGTGGGGGTGGGGTCCATCTGAGTCCATTCGGCACGGCGGCCACTGATTGGCCTGTTGTAGCCTGCCCCGGGTGATTATGATGATGGAGAATTTGGTGGAATGAATATTGGCAGGGGAACCGAAGTACTCGGAGAAAACCCGCCCCAGCGCCACTTTGTCCACCACAAATCCCACTTGACCATACCCGGGATTGAACCCGGGCCGCCGCGGTGGGAAGCCAGTGACTACCCGCTTGAGCTATGGCGCGGCCCTTCCATTGGGTTAGTTAGTTATAGTCAATTAAGTTCAAGTAAGGTAAATTCGTCTCTTTTCTTAACTAATTAGACACAACGCCGTGAAGGGGTATGGAGGAGTGGATGTAGAGACCTATATTTTCTTGACCTCGGCACTAGTTGGAGCTGAGTGGTCAGCTTCACGCCCCGACCGCTTAAACCCGGGGAAAGAGCACCTGATATTAATTGGATAGGAGGTTAGGTGGACGTGGAGAAGAGAAAATTCCTGACCCTACCGGGACTCGAACTCCGAACCAGCGGTCGTCTAGCCCGTGCCAGTCGCTATACTGACTAAGCTGTGCCGGCTTCAGTCAATTGTATTGCAAGTTTGTACAGTACACTACAGCATTGAGAATTGTGATTATTAGGAGGCACTGGTTTTTCGCGCTGTAACGCCATGCAGTTTGGTGTCAGCTCAAAGTTTTGGAGCAACTTCTCGCCTCCATCTTCAGGGCCGGAACTTACTGCAGTCTTCTGCTGGTGTTTTGCTTCGTTTATTCTTCGACTTTCTAGACTGAGATCATATGTTCCTCCGAAACGTCAGGTTATAGTTACGCTTCACAATCACCGTCGTGAGAATACATCCAACATCGTTTATGGTTACAATACAGATGTTAGAAATGGAGGCCTCTTAAATTACCTATTCTTAAATTGTTGTCTCTAGTCACGAGCAATCCAATAAACTTTATTCACTTACAAAACACCGTTTCAATATTGATTTCAGATGACCATCAGGTGTGATGTCTATACTATATATTGTGACATGTGACTCCATTGCATAGGTAACGGCTTTTTGATACACGTATCCATGACTACCAGCTGAAACAGTCGGTTGTTGAGCAACGGCTAGGTAAATGTTTCTTCTCACAGCAAAGGAGGGGTCGTTTTCGTGACAAAGAAGAAATGGAGTGTTCGACTCGGTGTTCCTTATTCGGTGCGCCAAGTAGATATCAAATAGAATATGAGAGAACACAGAAGACCAGAATACGACAGAAGGTGGACGCAGAAAGAGAAGTTGGCAGTGAATCGGAGTACTTTCGAGAGCTACGCGGAGAGGAATTCGATATCCAGAAGGAGTTGACTGTGAACTGTTATAATCGAGTGTAATTGCGATAGTGACGTCAAATAAATTCATTCATCAAATCTAGAATCTACAATTATTAGTCACGTTAGCCCGGATACACGTTTAGTTGCTAAGGTTGAATATTCCTGATGTTGTAAATCTTCTGAACAAACAATTCCTAAAGCTTAAGGAGTAGTTTTCGAATTGTTTCGTTATAAAGTTACGTAAGCAACACTGAGGATCAGTGTGTTTAGATATTAACGTTGAATTGTATACCAGTTCCAGGACAAGAGCTCGTCCTTTGCCTGGGTAATCTGTAAAATAAACTATATTGAAATAACGAGTCGCCTGTTCATAAAATTATTGACGATGTGGACAATATTCACCGTTCTGCTTCTTATTGAAAGCATTGTATCGGAGACCGGACTCTGTCCTCAGAAAAGAAACCTTCTCAGCTGTGCGCAAGCGATAAACTAGTCCATACCTAAGGACCTAACAATATGTAAATTGTCAGTAACAAATCCAGCTGTTCACGTTTTAAATAAATGTGCTCCAGTGTGTACTTTTCTTCACATTTAAAGGAACTGAATCATGATTTTCACTGTGTAGTTAGCAGGAAATTATATGGAGCGTTATTAAAATGTTTTTAAGATATTGTCAAGTGTTAACAGTACAGAATTTATACTGGGTGACTGTAAAAAATTATAATCATTTTCTGCTCCAATTACATGTATAAATTCACTATATACCAGACCTCCTTTTGCGATATCTTTTAGCATTTAAACTGCGACAGAGGTTATTTCTGACTTATAATTTTAAATATAAATACATTGGATAACTAGGTGTCTTAGATTATATCGTATTAAAAAAAACAAAAAAACAAGCTTCGTGGCCTTTAGTCCGCAAGCGAACTATACCAACTGAGCGACCGCCGCTTGTCGGCGAAGTTAGTGCCAACTTTAGCGGATAGAGGGTGCCACGTGGTCAGCGACCAACGGCCGTTAATCTCAGTTTTCTAGACCACAATTATCCTCACGAGCCTGAGTGGACCGCGTCCCAGACCCACTACTTCTCAGAAAATGTGGTAGCGCCAGGAATCGAACCCGGGACCTCCGGATCTGTAGCCAGGAACTCTGGCCACTGGACCACAGAGGCGGTCTTCATACCATATTTCGCTAACATTAATTTATAATCATGTTTCGTAGCTGAAACGATACGTTCAAGATAAACACGAACATATGACAACCCTTTTGTAAACATCTGCATGAATGCAGGCAGCAATGGGAGTACGTTACTGAGCATGAGGAGATGCTTCACAGAATATAACAATGACCTGACAAGTATGTGTGTGTACCGTTCAATGGCAAAGCCCTGTTTCCAGTTCCCAGTGGCGTTCATGCTACTGATGTCCTTCTGATTTCAAAATGCACTATTCTCCAATTTATTCGGTATTAGTTTTGTACGTAGTTGAACTTCAGAGACTCTCACACCTACATTTTTAGTATTTTCGTGTGGTAAAAATATAAGGTAAACGGTAAAGTTATCCTTGCAACAGGCCGTGAAGGCCCATAGGGTTGTGAGACGTCGAGGCTCCCACATCTTGTAGACAATCAGCTCACAGATTGCGGTAAGGTTGTCAGCATTACGCGTCTGCCGCACTTTACCCCCCAGGAAGATTCGTGGTAAAGTAAAAAAGTAAAGCTATCCCTGTAACAGGCTGTGAAAGCCCATAGGGTTGTGAGACGTTGAGGGTCTCACATTATCTAGACAATTGGCTCAAAGATGGCAGTAAGGTTGTCAGGCTTACGCGACGGCCGCCCTTTACTACCCAGGAAAATTATTTAATTAATTTCTGGTACTCATTTCTGTTAGAGGCTGAGTCCACCCCAGGGCCGTAGTGTGGCTGGAAGAATTAGGTCAACTGAAAAAAAAATCCTCTTGATCTCATTGGGACTTGAACCCGCGACCTTCCGGCTTGTAGCATAGCCTCTCAACCAACTACGCTACCATGTACCCCATTTTCGTGGTACTTATTTGTATTAGAGTCTGAGTCTACCCCAGGGTCATAGTGAGGCTGGAAGGATTAAGTAAATTGAAAGAAAAATCCACCTCATCGGGACTTGAACCCGCGACCAACCACCTTGTAGAATAGTGCCTCAACGCTACCGTGTACCCCATTTTCATAACGTAATATTGCAAAAATCGGATGAATGTGCAGTCATTCTTCAGAAGCTGACTGTTGATAAGATTGTCACACGAAGGTCAAAGCCTGGCCATATAGAGTGTGTTAAAGCTATTAAGCCTCTACATAAACTTTATTTTTTATTTAAGGCTTTCGCAGTGGCTCACTTTTAAAGTTGGATCTTGAAGTTGGCAGTGTCTGCAACGTCAGTGGTACTCTCTTTCCTTCTTGCGGATATAGGCAATGCTGCAGACATCTAACAACTATGATGTGGTTCCGTGTAGATATTGTGTAAACCGGCGTTTCGGAGGAACGCATCGCCTCCATCTTCAGGATATGAAAATTCGCGAGCGAGTAACCAGCGTGATCAGGTGGCAGCACCACAAGTGTGGGGGCGTTACTCCACCTGTTGACAACTGTTACGTAGCGGCGAAAGTCCTTCTCCAAATCCATTTGTTGGGAATTTGTTCATTCAGAAAATCGATTACTATTTTGTCATAATGTGGAGTAGATCCATCAAGCTGAAAAATTCGAAGTCAGGGCATATAATGCGTCTGTTTTGGGGCTGTCAGTTTCATATTCCCAAATGACGCGTACATTTTCCTTCCTCGGGTTCGAATAATGTGTCCGTTTACCAGGTACATAAAATGTAGCCTTATAATTAGTGCCAACTTTTGTAGATAGGGGGCGTCACGTGGTCAGCGCAACGGATCCCCACGGCCGTTAATCTCGGATTTTTAGACCGGAGCCGCTATCTCCTTGAAATAGAACCTCAATTATCTTCACGAGGCTGAGTGGACCCCGTTCCACACCCACTACTTCTCAGAAAATCTGATAGCGCAGAGAATCGAACCCGGGAAATCTGGATTTTTATCCAGGAACTCTGACCTCTAGACCACAGAGACGGTCCATCCATGGCAACATGGGAGCGTACATATTTTGAATAGGTTTGTCATTTGCCATTGACTATTTCACGATTTGTATCTTGTACAACCTGAACTTCAGACTTTTGTGCATAATATTACGTGCAGTACTCCGTGGAAAATTCCTAGTCCATGACAGGCAGAAGGAATTGACTTAAAGGGAAGTACGTTGGAAAACTCGAATCGCTTTTACTCGTTTCACATCCGGCTCCTGATTATTGCTTCCTTTCTTTCTTCAAACAGTTTGCACAAACAGTCAGTTCGTGCCGCCACAGAATGTCTCAGTCGGATCCTGTCTATATTCCTGCCTGAATTGTTTTATGCAATAGCTGGAAACTTGAATTCGGCAAGCCAAAGCAACGCTTCGACTTTTGCTGCACTGCGAACGGCGCCTCTTTAGGATTCAGCTTGTTATTAGAAGGCATGTGCAGCGAGGTAGGCGGAATTTTTGTGCGTGGTGTCTAGATTCGGAAACTGACACTTCTGCCCGTTGGGGAAAACTGTTTCCACCTCCTTTGATCCACAAAATATAACATTTTGTATTTAGTGGAAATTATGTATTTAGACAAATTTTTTCAGAGAGAAAGATTTTGTTTCTGTTTACATATCATTTTAAAATAAATCTCTTGCGTACACAGGTACTGATAAAGTGAGTACTGAATAATGAATACAAATAAATTATTTATTATATACCTCCCGTGGGTAATGCTAACCGAATACAATTTTCAAACATCACAAAATGCGAAATGTAGTGAGTTCTGTGTTTGAAAATATTACATTATCGTTCTTTATATTACACGCTTGTCATGAAATGCAGTCTTCGGTAAAGAATATATAAGGAAATTCTATGGAGGTTTACATTCCAGAGCCACAGTACGTAAAGTGTGCTAACAAACAGAGAATTGAGGACATTTTATCAAAATTAAAATCGACTCTTACAGAATATGCGCCATAAATTAATTAACAAAAGAGGAGTAGTAATGTTAGTCATAACAGAATTAATCACAGAAATTTCCTCTATAAACTTTCCCTGAGAAACGAAATTACTGAAATTGGAGCAAAATCACTATGTATGTAGCTGCTCCACCAACAAATCCATAAATAAACGTAAAGTCAAGATTGAAAACCCCAAACGCTGTAAATTGCACTTTTGAATGCAGTAACTGTTGAGAAAACCGTCCTAGTTCACCCATAGCGTCACAATGTAAAGATCGTTTGAGCAGAAATTTGTTGACCAAAGTTGTGGTGACAGCAGCCTCAAAACATGCAGAATTACAGAAAACATTAACAAAGAGAACACATGCTACATGTATAGACACTACACACATGAGTGGCACAATTCCGTCAACACAAATATTACTTAGTTCGTATTGATTATAACATGTGTCGGAAATCATAACCATATGACAGTATTTCACTACAGACACAAATATATATGCCATAGACAGCAGGAGCTGAAATCCATAAGCAGAATTTATCAAGCAACACGTATCGTAGAGGACTGCGTGAACATATCTGAGAGTATGGATATTACCAACATCACGTGGACTACTCTGTGATCTGAACGGTGGTGATGACGCCACGAACGGCAAGTGGCCAACATCCGCATCAGACACGAAGGCTGAGTTAGCGGCCGAAGCGTCCTCAGTAGAACTACAGTTCGGTATACCAACTGCGGGCGGCATTACAACGTTGTCGTGGGAAACTGAAATGCTCAGTTTGGCTTCCGAGAAGCCCATTTCAGCGATCTCCAAACTAGTTCCACCATCATTTATGCCTCCAAACAAAGACAGCTGCTTATTCACACATCGAAACCTCTCTTTCATAATATGTACATATGTCACAAACTGAATTATCATAATGGTACTTATGAAATGAATCATGAACCTTATCAAAACAGTAATGTACTCTTTCCATCCCTTGCTCCACATTTCGTAACCATGACGAACGAGCAACAAAAGTACAAATACCACAACTTCCAATATGACGAAAACACTCAATCTCTTATGGAAATAACTTGGATCTGGAATTAATATCTTATCAACAAGAGTAAGGTTCAACATTATTTTCTTTAATCTCCTTCTGTTATACGTGAGTTCGAGACCCAAAGAGACTGCTGCTGTAGCATCTGATAAACATAGTGTCACTGTCTGAGTTACAACGTACGTTAATTTTACATCTGAAAAACCATAAAGAACACTCCACACTACGGAATAGATCAACCAAGCCAGTAGGACCAGGAACAATACTCCAGTGTATAGAACTGCACATTTCGATGTTTGAAAGTTTCGTTCTGATTCATAAGTATCACTGTTGTCCGTGCTCCTACTTGTCTGTGATGGACTTGTTGACGTGCTTATTACACGTCTGTAGGAAGCCAAGCCCAGTAGTCTGGACACGTAATATAGAGGCAAAGTTGCAGAGTGGATGTCATTGGTTCTGAATGGGTTCATGATGTAGAGAGGAGGCTCTGTTTCATCTGCCTTCTCTTCAAACTTCTGCTTCGTTCTCCCAGTGAATCGACTGATCAGCTTAACGTTAGCTCTTGTATTTAGGACAAGAGTTAGTAAGAGACAGTGGACCTCACTCGTCCACCGTTCGGGGCTACCGGATATCTGTTAGAAAAGCAACTGAATGCGAGAGTGACAGACCGTACTGCCAGGTCCGATCTCGCAGATAAACTCCATACTTTTGCAAAAGCAACAACCAAATACCGAATTCAATCTGATATATCGTTCTCATTTTGTCTATGGCCCGGTTGTGGCGTTTCCGCCCCTTGTAGGCGGTAGGTGTTAACATCAGCACATGCGAACGAGTACGACGCACATTGTACGTAAAGAACTCTGATATTTACAACTGGGATAAGTGACCTTGCTAATATATGAATAAATGACAGGCTCAGGTACAATATTTAACGTTGTTGATCGATGCGTAATTATTCTTGGCAAATAGTGGACACGTTATCTGACTATCGTTGTTTGTACACCATAGACCATTCAATCTTCATTCCCATGCATAAGCGCGCAGAAATTAACATATGTCATCATAAGTTTACATACGAGTTTCAGACTCCTCCCAAAACAGGCATAATAGATAATAATATTTGTAATAGCAATAACAGTTTTTCTACTACTACTACTACTACTACTACTACTACTACTACTACTACTACTACTACTACTACTACTACTACTACTACTACTACTACTACTACTACTACTACTACTACTACTACTACTACTACTACTACTACTACTACTACTACTACTACTACTACTACTACTACTACTACTACTACTACTACTACTACTACTACTACTACTACTACTACTACTACTACTACTACTACTACTACTACTACTACTACTACTACTACTACTACTACTACTACTACTACTACTACTACTACTACTACTACTACTACTACTACTACTACTACTACTACTACTACTACTACTACTACTACTACTACTACTACTACTACTACTACTACTACTACTACTACTACTACTACTACTACTACTACTACTACTACTACTACTACTACTACTACTACTACTACTACTACTACTACTACTACTACTACTACTACTACTACTACTACTACTACTACTACTACTACTACTACTACTACTACTACTACTACTACTACTACTACTACTACTACTACTACTACTACTACTACTACTACTACTACTACTACTACTACTACTACTACTACTACTACTACTACTACTACTACTACTACTACTACTACTACTACTACTACTACTACTACTACTACTACTACTACTACTACTACTACTACTACTACTACTACTACTACTACTACTACTACTACTACTACTACTACTACTACTACTACTACTACTACTACTACTACTACTACTACTACTACTACTACTACTACTACTACTACTACTACTACTACTACTACTACTACTACTACTACTACTACTACTACTACTACTACTACTACTACTACTACTACTACTACTTCTTCTTCTTCTTCTTCTTCTTCTTCTATTCCTGATACTCCCAGTTGGAGCACAAAGCATCCCAGTGTTCGAACGGGAGAAGACATTCCATGCCTCAGAACGTGAGGCCACTCTGATCGGTTACTACTACTACTACTACTACTACTACTACTACTGCTGCTGCTGCTACTACTAACTATTATTAACTATTTACATGTAAGCTTGCGAAATCAGGGGCCAATTACAAAGTGAGTACGAGTAAAAAGAAAAAGGTAATATGTACAAAAAATTATAATAATAACTACAACAACAAACGTTGCTGTCAAGTGGACAAATGTCGTTCGAATTCGGGACATCCATGTACAAATCTCGGACCACAGACCCCGCTGCTACATTGAGGGTATTTGTCTCAGTTGAAAAAATGACACGTTAAATAAGATAAGTAACAACAGAATAAATAAGAAGTTGGATAATAAACAATTCAATGGAGCAAAGTCCTTCCTATGAAATAAACTGACATTCATCTCGCCAAGAAATTGTTGATCCTGCTTAAAACTCAAGTTCATTAATGTGTAAACAAGAACTCATGACGATTCGCATCCTCTCAACTCTCTTATATATAATTTATTCAAGATATATTTTAACGTCGTCTTTTATCTATTCCTAAACTAATATCTTCAGTTCATATTTCAGACTAAATACGTGTTTTCTGCTCCGTCCATGTCGCTTTCCTTCATCATATCGCTCTGTTATTTCTAACACGATAAGTTTTATAAGTATTACCCAAACCACGAACAAATTCTTTATGCCACGGTTGAATAAGCAGCATTATGAACAAGAGAAGAGGATATATATTGTAACGTGGATGGCCACAGCGTTGCTAAGCAACGGCTCGGTTGTTGTTATGGTGTCCGCTACGCGAACGTTGCTGGGCAATGGTTCGCTAAACATGTTTCAACAATGGAAGACGGTGTTTTCCGTGGGGTCTGTGCAAAGGAGTGATCTTAAAATCTAACGGTGCTACATTTCTGAGTTCTCGGTAGAAGACAGCCACGAAAGGTCGTCGACCTGTGAAGACTTGAAGTGTGATTTGAAGAATCTGTGTGTGCTATCGTGCAGTGGTATTAGGAGTGTGTAATTTAGTGAGACTTTTACAGTTCCCGTGTTATAATTCCGTTGCCAGGAAGCGGATAGTAAAGACTAGTGAAAGTAGACTAATAAGATTAGTGTGGAGTGACTGTAAACTGTGTAAATCAGCAAGAGTGTAATAATTATTTGTAGTTGCGACCTGTAAGCATGCAATAATTCTAATTACCAATCCAAACCCGGATCTTAGTCACTGTGACACGTGACAATATGTNGGTGAAATAAATCATGGACTTAAATCAGTGCAACAGGACGCTAAAATATAACATTTCTAAGAGTAAGTTAAAGAAGTAGCCAACAAAAATCGAGCTACAAGCGAATCTATTAGCTCCCATTTATTTTGAGTCAGTATGTTCCTGAACACATCAGTAAACTTCCACCGGATTATACTGCGTTATATCTCAGAAGATAGTTCTCCTCGTACTCGCCGCTGTGAGAATCACAGATCCAACTAAAATACTGGTCAATAATGGAAAAACGAAGAAAGATATATGCACGAATAGAATATCGAGCTTTCTATAACTCTAAGTAATTATATAACTGATCAAGTTTATAGAGCCAGCTACCTATAGCTGTAACAGAACTCGGAGGCCCGTAGGACTGTGAGACGACCAGTCTCCCACATTTTTAGACAGTCGGCTCAAAGATGGCGGTAAGGTTTTCAGCCTTACGAGCCGGCCAACCTTTACCCCCAGGGAACATTCCTGGTACTCATTTCTCTTAGAAACTGAGACGAAACCAAGGCAATAGTGCGGCTGGAAGGATTAAGTCAACTGAGAAATTCAGTGACCTCATCGGTACCTTGCGGCTTGTAGCATAGTGTCCCAATCGACTACGCTAGCGCCTGCCCCTTATAGAGCCAGTAGAACACGCAGTAGCTGAGTCTACTTAGTAACCGGGTATTCTGTCATAATTATTTGACGGAAAACTGAAGAAAATCGTAAGATCTGAGGTTTTCATGGCGATGACTATGAAGAATGCCGTCTTCTGAGATGTGGCGACATGTAGATATTGTGTTAACAGATGTTTCGGAGGAATATATCGCCTCCATTTTCAGGGCATAAGAAATCCGCGAGAGATGAACCAGCGTGAGCAGGTGGCTGCAGACTGTAGCCTGAAGATGGAGGCGAATACGTCGGTTAACAGAATACCTACACGGCGCCACATCCCAGAAGACGGCATTCTTGAAGAAAATCGGTCTGTACAAACATTGTACGCTTATATATCCTTCTAGTTGCAATGTAACGAGACGATTGGTTCTTCTGACACTCATTGCTTCGCGTTATGCTGTGAGCTGGGTACGGCAAACAACTGTCATGGTCTTCAGTACTACACATTCTAAGATGCGAGAAATCTGTGACCTCATTTTCACGGGTGAGAGAATGTGTTAAGGTTGCCGAGCTGGCGATACAGCGCCTGAAACATGTTTATGAATGAGTCTTCGATATCGTGGGGAAGGAGAGATATTTCCATCTCATGTCTACCTCCATGTGAACTCTCTGGAGCGGAAGGGGTGAGTTACCAAACTCACAGAAATGTTGAAACGTCGTAAATTGTGAGTGAATTCGACATTTCGTCGCTACACTAACAAGGTCCTTTTTTTTTCAATCGGCGGTTTCCCATAAATCACGCTCTTGTAGTTGGGCTTGGAATGAAATTGAAATCAGCCTGAATAAATAGAGTGCCTGGGGGCGGTTGCTTGCAATCTAAAACCGTGGTGAACAATAAAGAATAAAGCGTGAGTTTAAATGACACTTTTAACAAATATCTGTGTTGAAACATGTTTCATACTAAATTGTGCCCATTTCTCTACGATGACATATATCTATATCTATACATCCCTGTTGCTCACACGACTGGCTTAGGGCATCCGTCACACGCTTCGTTTCACTTCAGCTTCTTAATTTTAGACAAACTATAGGACTCCTTGGACGGGGGATCAGCTTGACACAAGGCCCCTACACGAGAACACTAACACAGAAGAAACGTAGACAGATATCCATGCCTTGAAACGATCACAGCGTTCGAGCGAGCGAATACAGTTCATTCCTTAGACCGCGCGGCCACTGTGATCGGCCTAGGATGGTTTAGTAGTTTTTTTATTTATATTTTTGTGTGCATTATAAAACACACAAAATTTGCACAATACTGCAAATATCTTCAAATGATTAAAATGATTTTGATATCATCACAGACCGTAGCCTGTTTCAAATAAACTGTTCTTGGACAACTTAAGTTAATATATCAGGATAACACTCATTTTGTCTGGATTTTTTAGCTCATGCTGTGGTTTAGTATGTCGAGGAATATTTTTCGGTATCTTCTCCCTCCACAGCCGTTCTTCGTTCATTTATTTCCTTCGTACTTTTATCTCCTTATTTCTTCTTCCGTATTTCTTTCATATCCCTTTTGTTTGTGCTACTTATTGGCATCATACTCCCCTTTCTCTCCTACTCTCCTTTATTTAGAAATATTAGGCAAATGTCTCTCAAGCCCAAACCTCGCTTTTACAAGGGAACAATAGCACATATCGCTCTGCTACATCCTCCAGTTACGCGTCCTCTGTGCCCAAAGGAAACGTAAATTCAAATAGCTTCGTGTTCAAGCTAAATTCAGTCGCTGAGCGGAGGTGTGTTGCAGAGTTAGTAAGGTTGCAAGTAATTCTGAAAGGATTTCCTGAAGCGAGAGAAACCTGTGTTCTCTTACTTCACTAAAAAGTAGACATATACGGTAAAACCACCGTAGATTGTCTCCTGAAAATTTGTACCTTATTCTGCCTTCTTCAAAATAAGTTAAAATTTCCGCCGAGCTGCCAGCTCATCTCAAGCAACGGCCAGAAGAATATTAAAATAGAACAAAAGAGAATAAAATTGTTCACGGGTAAAAATTTGGACAGCAAACGGATAAAAATTGGGTAATTCAGTCAGACCAAAGATGGCTATTCTGGAAGATGACTGGACAGTATCTGCTTTAAACAACAATGACAATGACGATCACATTGTATTTGCATGAAAATTGAGAATATCCAGACAACTTCTGCATTAATCAATGGAATTAATAAAATCGATAAAAATATTTTGACTGAAAGAATGATTACTGAATTTAGATGAAAATTTGTATAGAAGAATATTTTAGCTACAGGTATGTATGAACTTTTGAAAAAGAGAAGACTTTTTTATTAGTTGGTCTACAGTATAGGATATGAGAGAGATATTTACGTTAATATACGGCGAATATAAACACATTTCAACAGTTTTCTGCCAAGAGTAAAGCATGCTTTTCTACGAAAATAAAATAAAGCAAATCTTACACAAATTCTATAGATTTACTATGGTCGTATATTTAATGGATCCGAATGTTGTGAGTTAATGAATGCACCCGTTATATGAAACGAAATGGCAAAAATGTGTTTCTTAGAAGGGCTGCAAGATGCAGAAATACCAATCAAAAATGCAGTAAATATATTAGAGGAAAACTGAAAGAAAAACAGATAACAGTACAGGAATATGACACTATACAAATAAAAGGAATGTCACATTAAAAGTGTATTTCATAGGGTGATGTATATATGGACTTAGATCACCTCTATGGTCTAGTGATCAAAGTTCCTGCCTACAGATCCAGAGGTCCCAGGTTTGTTTCCCGGCGGTTACCAGATTTTCTGAGTATTAGTGGGTCTGGAACGGGGTCCACTCAGCCTCGTGGGGATAATTGAGGAGCTATTTCAAGGAAATAGCAGCTCCGGTCCAGAGAACCGAAATTAACGGCCTTGGGGATTCGTTGCGCTGATCACGCTACACCCTCTATCGGGTAAAGCTGGCACTAACTTCGCCGACAAGCGGCGGTCGTTCGGACGTTATAGTTCGCTGGCGGACTAAAGTCCACGGAGTTTTTTTTTTGTTTGTTTGATGTATGGATTTGATTAATCTGCATCAATACAGGAGTACGTGGTAAACTATTTTGAAAACAGTGACTTCGGCTTCCAAAAAAAGAAGAGGGTGAATTTATTTTCTAAATAAGAAATGTGTTACTTATGTAGGCATACATAATTTTGCAATTTATGGCGCGTACTTATGGTTTAAACTGAATAGATATATAAGTTCCAGCAACACAAAGCCCTGTAACTGCTCATTTGAAACTAATCGATAGAATATGATGAACCTTGTTATGACACACCCAGTGCTGCGCCTTGCAGGAACAAAGCACATCCATACAATCGTTTAATTCATGCTGATTGTGAGGTAGATCCGCGTCAAAGCAAACACGTATACCACATCTGTGCAAACACGCTAATCGATTCGCGCCCGTGTATACCACAGTAATCCTCTCTGTTATACAGATCAGCCCGCGGGATGGGCAAAGAGACGACAAACTGCTGACTACAAAGACGATTCATTCTTCAATTACACGTACTGCTTTTCTGTTTAATACAACTCAAACTTACTCTGAAAATCACATTAATATTTCATTTCTGCAGAGGCAGTAATCTGCCTACTTTCTGCATCAGTGACAGGAAATGACATCGCTTGGATAATATTTGTAATTTCTGAATCTGAACTTATGATAATAGTCACAATCTCAATGAAGTTTCAGTGTTTTTCTTTCGTACTGAATCCTATTTTCGTTCCAGTGAAAGTAAATAGGTTGACTGATCGTTCCATGTCACTTAATCACTCGTTAAGAGTTGAGATCTTAGAAGGAAAAATATTACACAGGATGGTTCTAAATTATTGTCGGGGTTTATGTTTACAGGCCGAGGAAACTCCGACAATAATTTAGCCTCACTCTGTACATTTGGTTAACGACGAAATCGGGAATTGAATTTCGTGGAACAACCTCACTGAAGGAGGCAAAATTAAAGGTGAAGAGAGACGGAAAGACAGGAACCTCACCACAGTGGGATTTACAGTTGCGAGGATCTAGGGGCAATCAAAATCGGTAAAAACATATTTAGGTTTTGATAAATATTTTTTAACCATTTTCCTTACATTTTAAAAAAATAAAACGAAACTTACGAGATAATTTTCCTGTCGGTTTGTGTATCCGTCTGTGACTGCCGATCTGTGTATCCCCCTTAAATTTTTGAGCTCTTGTGTCTTATGAGAACACTTTGCTGTCTCTCTTTATATCCCCCTCTACGTTTTGTGACGAGGCTTATGAAATTATCTTGCTCTCTGTGTGCGTCCCCCAAATATTTGATTCCCTATGCGGTCCGTGTTGTACCGAAGGAAAGTAGGCCATTAGTTCTTCCCAGAACCTTTTCATGCATTAATAGATCATCTTTTTCATTTCTTATAACTAAAAATATGAACTAACTTTTGGTGATTTTAAAGAAACAAATGTCTCAGTGAAATATGTGGATTATATTCCTTTTTCTTGGGGGCCCCAAGGCGACAGCCCCATCCCCTTCCCCGTAACTTCCGAATCTGAACCTTAGCCAAACAGCATAAGAACTTGTGGACAAATAAGACCCGTGTGGCTGACTTCGGTATTAAAACAGCGTGAGTCAAAGGAATGTATTACCAGAGTCTGTCGGTTGGTTAGCCAATTAAGGGAGATGTAGCCTAGTGGGATTATTGAAAAATTACAGGATAGTCAGAACACGACTAACAAACGTTTCATTATAGGCTGACCTCAAACTGTTTACTTAATTAATTAATCCGTTCCTCTTATACCTTCACGGTGTCAGGGTTGCTTTATCGTTTTGTTCATATTACAGACGGTAGGACTCGTAAGGGGATTCGAACCCACGATCCCGGCTTCCGAGCGATCGATGACAGTACATGCCTTAGACTGCCCGGCTACCGTGACCGGCGATCTCAAAATTGCTAAGGATTAAAATCCAGCAGAGGCCTAATATATTTGCATTACCGGTAACACTTTCAGTTACATGAAACTGCTGTTTAACCTCATAGTAAATTACTGTTATATTTTCTTCTTACGATGTAATTCTTGTCCCATTTTTGTTTTAAAATGGCGAGATTACTTATAAATTTTGTACTCTGCTATTACGCGCGAATTATATGGACTTCTTCGCATTATTTTCATGCTTAGAACTGCCTCTGCTGTCACAATACTCGTAAATGTAAAATGTTGTACGAATATGGACTCTTGACTTCCATTTAATTCTGCCCTTCCTAGGAGGCCATCGAAGTATAATGCACAAAGGAATCTTTGCTCACGGCTAGCAAAACGCTATGCAACAAAAAGCCTACAAGATTTAATGCATAAAGCTATCTGCTTGGCATCCGAAAATCCTATCACCAGCTGGGGAAAACTAGTAGCTAAAGACTGTGTGATGGCACACATATTTCGCTATAGAACTTAATGATAATATAAGGTAATCTGACTTTGCTTACCGTATTTACGCATGTATAGGCCGCACATTTTTTGCCAAAAATTCAAGAGGAAAACTGGGGTGCGGCTTATATTCGAAATATTCGAAATCACACTTCATTTAAAAAAAATATATTCATAATTAGTAATACAGAGTGTTCTATTCCTGAAATAATATTCCAAGAAAATTATTTTTTCTATAATTTCTGTCTGAAAATTGTGCTGCGGCCTATACACGCACGCGGCCTATACATGCGTAAATACGGTATTTATTTTATGCCGCCTATGTGTAACGTCCTTTATTATTCACTCGTTTTTCATTATTGAAACTGCACACATAAAACGCGAAGTCATAGTTATGCAGTGCAGCACGATGCTGCAATACAACATTAAGGTTGTCACTGTGCTTGACTGATCAAGCATATGCCATGGAGACTTAGGGTGGAGTGGATCTGTAGATCCAGCTGCAACCGCCTGCTTACGGTGGTTCTTCGCTCGCGGATTTTTATACCCTGAAACATCGGTTTGCACAATATCTACACGGCGCCACATCTCAGAAGATGACATTCATGTCTAATTACAATAATTTGAACGTAATTATTTGTTTTAACCTCGAAGTTGTTAATAATAAATTAATATTAAAAATGTATCTACGTAATTGATCCTAATCTTTGAAAGGAGAAGCTCGTCTAAATAATATTTCAGGGTTGGTATTTATCTCACTGAAAACTCACTGAATAATCCGTTAAAATTATCAGAATATCAATGAAATTCAAGAAAAATCTAACTTTATTCTGAGATGGAGAAAGACAAAAGAGTAAGGGGTATAGGCAAATGTCTAGTTGTTTAATGTTAAAGCAGGCGGTACACATTGTTCCATTGCGCTAAGAATTGTCGGAGATGATCTAAACAGTTCTGTTTACAATTATATGAGCGAATTTCATGTGTTTAAAATTATTACGATGACATTAATATTTGTCATTATAACTGCCTATAGCTGTAATTATATAAGTGATTCTATTTTAATTATATTCCGTCAGATCAAGGAAAAACAATTAGATATTATCTGTACGTATATATATACGAGTATATATATATATATCTGCGTGTGAGATAGAGAGACAGACAGACAGTCAGACAGGCAGACAGAGAGATAGAGAGATATGTGCTATGTATGGAATGCCATTCGTATATTGCAAAAAAAAATCAGCACCTCTATTAGCAAATTTTTTTAATTTTTATAACATCATGCTGTACTAAAAATTATATACAGACTAATCAGTATGTTTGAAATAACAAATAAAATTTACATTTTCTTTTAAAAAGTATAAATTTGGAACATATATGTGTGTGTGTTTTCCACCGAAGATTATGGCACGTAATATGGCATAACAAAGTAAACATAAATATATTCTCTTTACGGAATTCAAATTGAGCCACACTCTGTGTCAGCGCTCCTGACTACCTTATGTGCAGACTGAATGCACAAACATGCCGTCGACTGGCAACAATAAGCAACAGAATTGAACAGATGGGTCAGCGTTAGGCTTCAAAGCGTCTACAGACTACCGACTACTTCGCTATGCATTGCAAATTTGCCACACTTCGTTTCCGCGTCACAGGGATATTCCATATATGGCATCTTTCATTCACGAAGGTGAGTTGAGTAACTTGGCAAAACAAAAGGAATTTATCAAAATGAAGCAGAAGAATTTGAAATAATGAACTGGCATGTGTAATACGTGCAGAAACTCTTACTGATTTGGTATTGTGAGGGAAAACGTATTCAATGAAACACTGCACTTTCTTCAACATACTCCATACCGTGGGTAAACTGAGGAATGAGTCTGGGGCCTGTTAAAAATTCAACAGTTATCTCATCTGAAAATTACTGCGTGACTTCGTAGTTGGATCAAAGTTTATGCCACCAGTCTTCCAAATCCCTACTCTGTGGGTAACATTTCCGGACATATGTTGCAAATTGGGCATTTGTGCTGGCTCGTTTACTGTTCACTTAGGCACCATTTCAATTCTGTATTGAGGTTTTACTCAAATCTGTCTGGTAGAGTTAAGACAAAGAATCTTTTCAGTCTGTGTAGTTTCGCTGTTGTCTATAGGTGCCTTAATGGGTTGGAGAGTCTTGAATTGGAAGCGATGGAGGATTTCTATGTTGAAATTTCCACCATAGCTGAATACCATACGTCCAAGTGGGTTTCAGTGCTGCTTGTATATAAGGACTCTACTCTCTTTTGATAGTGTTGATCTTCCGAAAGAAAATCCTAGACAGAATTTCAGGACAGGGAGTTGCTGATATCTTATAATACCTCTTCTCCGATATCGGGAACAAGAAAACTCATTGGCTGGTGTAGATGTAGCGCTCCAGACTTTTATTCGAGAGGAGATCTGTTTGAATCCCTGTAGGGACACCTACTCTCCTGAAAGTATTTTCGTGGATTTCTGCCGTCCCCTCAGGCAAACACCGATATAATACTTATATTAGGCCACGACCACCATTTCTTTCCAAATCCTTTAACATTTATCTTTCATCAGTCATACCAACCTTCCTTCGTATAGAGTCTAAATACCGACTGCGTCTTAAAACAAACCGCCAAATATGTTTCGCCCCTTCCGGTTCTCGCTGACGACAATGTACACTGAAATAATGTGCCAGCAACAGACTGCTTCAGGACAGATGTCTCTGTCGGGGGCCAGGATGTCTTCAAATTGAAATACGAGACACATCCGAGGTGTTAGAAGAAAACACGAATAAAAGTGCAAATGACAGCTTCTTCAGTCCTTCAAGGATGGGTATAGAGATGAAGGAGAGTAACAAATGCAGTACGAGTATATCTGAAAGTTTATTACGGAAAGTACATAAGAAAAAAAGAGGACGCAGAAAGGAAGAATTTTTTTAAGTCTCTTCCGAAATTGAGATATTTCCTAATTTTTCTTCAATATCTAAATTCATAGGTCCTGTAAAAGTTCAAACAATTCAGCAAGGCACGAAGAAACAGCGGGAAGATTCAGGCAGAGTGTCACATTTCCCGATTTTTAGGATCGCAGTAACTTTCAAGTTTTGTAAACATATTTCTAAGTGATTACTTTGTTAACTTAAAAATATTTGCAGTAAACTTTCATTAAATGATTTTATAAAATCTAAAAGCGCTAAATATCCGGCAGTGGCTGTTTCACTTCAGCATACGTCATTGCCATGCCTATATATATCGAAGCTAACTAAATGACAATACGCTATATGCAATCTGCAATAGGAGCTAAGGAATTCTGCTAAGACCCTGGGTAAGGAGCACTTACTAACTGGACACGTAATCCACTAACGATGATGCAGTACTTCAGACAATGCTGAAGGAGAAACATGGAAAGACACATCATTCAAAGACGTACATACATCAGAAGCCTCTGCTTCATAATAATTTTATATGACACATTAAAATTGTATGTTATTTTTCGTGCTGAAGTTCTCGTACATTAAGAAACTGTTATTTAATTTCGTAAATTTATTTTATAAACCAATTTTTAACTAAGCTAATTTAAGAATGTCATCTTCTTGGATGTGGTGCTGTATAATCTTGTGTGAACCGACGTTTCGGAGGAACTTATCGTCTCCAACTTCACTTTAGAAAAATCAGCGAGCGAGGAACCAGTGTGAACAGGTGGCTGCCGCATTCTGACATCTTACATCCGTAAAACCAATTTTATTATTATGCTTTCATCTGCATTTGACCCTCCAAAGCGGCCTCTCCCCTTCTGGTTTTTCAACTAAAATGTACGCACAATTAATACCAAATGTATAATTAGACGAATATACAAAACTATACTGTTGCCTGTGGTTGTGTATGGGTACGAAACTTCGTCTCGACATTAAAGGAAAATTTTAGACTGAGGTCTTTGAAAACAGTGTGATGAGGAGAATATTTGAACCAACGAGGGATGAAGTGACGGGAGGTTGCAGAAAATTTGATAATGAGGAGCTTCATAACTTGTACTCTTCGGGAAGTATAATTAGATTTATCAAGACAGGGAGGATGAGATGGGCAAGGCATGTAGGACGAATGGGGGCGTCAAGGAAGCATATAGGACGTTGGCGAGAAAGCGAGAAGGAAAGAGATCATTAGGAAGACCAAGACCTTGGAAAAAATAAAATGTACCTTGAAGAGAGAGAATGGTATGGTATGGACTGGATTGATCTGGCTCAGGGTAGGGACCAGTGGAGNAGAGGGATGAAGTGACGGGAGGTTGCAGAAAATTTGATAATGAAGAGCTTCATAACTTGTACTCTTCGGGACGTATAATTAGATTTATCAAGACAGGGAGGATGAGATGAGCAAGGCATGTAGGACGAATGGGGGCGTCAAGGAAGCATATAGGACGTTGGCGAGAAAGCGAGAAGGAAAGAGATCATTAGGAAGACCAAGACCTTGGAAAAAATAAAATGTACCTTGAAGAGAGAGAATGGTATGGTATGGACTGGATTGATCTGGCTCAGGGTAGGGACCAGTGGAGGGCTCTTGTGAACATGGTAATGTGCCATCGGCTTCCATAACATTTTGGGAAGTTCTTGAGTAGTTGTACAGCTGGCGGCTTATCAAGAAGGGCCCAGCTCCATGAAATTAGTTAGCTAGTGAGTAAGTAAGCTAGTTAGTTAGTTAGTTCGTTCGTTAGTTAGTATAACTATGGGTATATACCCTGTTGTCTCGTCTTCCTTCTTATGATTACTGGAATATTATTTGGTAAAATTACCAATTATTGAGCTGCAACTTACACAGGAGTTTAAAATATGTAATTTCAAAATAAACACAAATTATCAAGGATAATATTCGTGCCGTAAAATGGAATGGAAAATGGGGTATAATACAGTAGGAAATCGCGCAACATGCGACTGACTTTATAAAACCAATGAATGTGTAAGTGAAATTGTAATTCATCCAATAATTAAATAAACGAAACGAGACATCTGTAGCTTTAATAAAAGTAAGTGTAAATAACACTTATGCGTAAT
Source organism: Cryptotermes secundus (assembly GCF_002891405.2). Classification (NCBI taxonomy): domain Eukaryota; kingdom Metazoa; phylum Arthropoda; class Insecta; order Blattodea; family Kalotermitidae; genus Cryptotermes; species Cryptotermes secundus. The sequence goes on from NW_019723298.1 coordinate 1,980,616, forward strand.
TCTTTAATTGTATAATTTTGACAGAACCATGAATATCCAAGTATGTGAATACAGAAATTTGAAAATTTAAAACATATCATTGAGGCCATATATTATTCGTGTACAATGTTCGTGGTAATGCGTCATCACAGCACCTTAATTTCAGTGTGAGACAGTAGATTGTACAAAATATTTCAGTCTTTTAAGATTATTTTCAGATGGATGTTATACACAACATATTTTAATTAAGTATTGGAACTGTAAACACAGCACAGTACCGGTCACGGTAGCCGAGCGGTCTAAGGCGTGCACTGTCTTCGCTCGCTCGGAAGCCGGAATCGTGGGTTCGAATCCTACTCAGGGCATGGATGTTTGTGTGCGTTTTTCTGTGTTTGTGTACATGTAGGGCCTTGCGACGAGCTGATTATCCGTCCAAGGAGTCCTACCGCATGTCTAAGATCTAGAAAAACCGAAGTGAACGGAGAAGTTCATGGAGGTAGGCCTAGGCCCACTGGGGCTGTAGTGCCAAGGGGAAAAAACAGCACAATTATTGTTTTGAAGATTGGTTCAGCTGTAATGTAAAGGAGAGTATTAAAATACATTGTACTGTAAAGGTACATAAATTATTTTGTAATAAAATTATACACAATACTTACGTCTAGACAAGTGTGATATAATTCCTTTTTCTCATAAACATTGCTCTAAATACTAAGTATTCGAACAAAAGATTTTACTGGATAAGTATAAATTGAGTTTGTTCTTGGATGGATTTTGTTCCACAGACACTCTTGTGCGGCGGTCAACTGATAAGTGCAGCGGTCTTGGTGGGAAGGAATCATTTATACTTCAATAATAAATATGTAATTTTATAATGTGGCGTTTATTTTAATATGTCACGTTGCAGTACAAGGCGGATCCATTTTGAAAGATGTAATTGCTCTCTGCTTGCTGTTCCGATAGTTTTTTGAATATTTCTTGCATACAAGACCCAATAGAAAATTGTCTTGTACGACGGGAGGAAACATGTTAGGAAGGTGACTACTTCATAGTGAAAAAAGGGACGATAGGGCGTAGACTGTGGTCCAGTTGGGTCGAAACGCATTTATCAAATATTACATGGTTAACCTGAATGTAACAAAAAATTTGCTTGAAAATATATATTTATTGCAAAATATTATTTGTGTGTTAACATTTGAAAAATTTTACAATAATTTCTGGACGTAGTAAAATTGTCTTATGTCTTATCCTTTCTCATTTAACAGCAAAATTGTCTCGTTTTTTAACAACGTACCTAGTAGTGTCATTCACAAGGAGGACGATAACGTATGTTTAGTTTCACGCACTCTTTTACTAAGAAATAATCGATCTTGAAGAAATTTCTCGGTTAAAACTATTCATGCTGAAGATTCTATGCACTAGTAATAATATCTCGAAAAATAAAGAAAAACTGCTTCTTCTTATGTTTTATGTTCACCAAAAATGTGAATAACTTTTCCCCACACAGGAAACAACTTACACTAAAATACCTGTCGGAGGATGGACTCTATCAAATTCTGGGGTGTCAGGGTAGTTGAATGTGTTACTGAGGATGAACTTGGAAGTGTTTCATGAAAAAGACAGATTAACTCTTAGATAATCGCGTTCATATATTAATTAATTAAAACACTGAGCTCAAACTTTATTAAAAACAAAAATAAATATATCAAAATAGCAATTTATTCTATAAAATAATCTAAGAAAACCAATTTACTGAAACTGGAGTAAAATTACTATATATGTAGTTGCTCCGCCAACAAACCCATAAAGAAACGTAAAATCGAGACTGAAAAATCCAAACGCCGTGAAATTCAGTTTAGAATGCAGTAACTGTTGAGAGAACTGTTCCAGCTCACTCGATATATCAGAAGTTAAGGGCTGTATGAGCAGAAATTTGTTGACTAGAGTTGTGGTACGACCAGCCTCAAAACACGCACAGGTACAAGAAGCAGTAACCCAGAGAACATTTGCAATATGGATAGACACCACACACATGAGCGGTACAATTCCGTCAACACGAAAGTTACTCAACTGATCTTCATGTGAACTTACGTTGGAAATCATTACCACATGGAAATATTTCACCACCGACATAAATATGTAGGCCATAGCCAGCAGCAACTGGAGTCCATACACAGAGTTCACCAGTCCACATACATCATACAGAATGGTGTGAACACATCTGAGCGTGTGGATATTTGCCACATCTTGGAGACGGCTCTGTGTTCTGAACTTTGGGGATGATGACGTGGACGATAAGTGGCCAATTTCCGTATCAGATATAAAGACTGACGTAGCAGCCGAAACTTGTTCAAGAGAATTTGAAATCGGAGCATTATCCGCATGTGGCACTACTACTGTGTTGTGAGAAGCGGTGATGCCAAATTTGTGTTGCGCAAACCCCACTCTAACGGTCTCCAAACCAGTTTCTCGCTCATCGATACCTCCAAGCAAAGACAACTGCCTGTTGACACAACGAAACCTCTGCTTCAGAATATGTATAAAACTCACAAACTGAATTATCATAATGGTGCTCATGAAATGAATCACGAATCTAATGATTATATTAACATATTGCTTCCCTCCCCTGCTCCACAGTTCATAGCCATGTCGAGCGATTAACAGAAATATAAACACCACAAGTTCCAAGACGACGAAACCACTCATTTTCTTATGGACGTAGTTACTGTCCGGCATTAATATTTTATCAACACAAGAAAGTTTCAACATTACTTTCTTTAGTCTTTTTCTGTTACACGTGAGTTCTAGTCCCAAAGATACCACAGTTGTTGCAGCCGATAAACACAAAGTCATTATTTGAGTTACAGCGTACGTCAATTTCACGTCGGAGAAGTCATACAGTATCTTCAGCACCAAAGAATAAACTAACCAAACCAGTAGGGCTACCAATATTAATCCTGTGTATAGAACTGCACATTTGGAGGTTCTGAACTCTCGTTCAAATTCATACTTATCACTGCTGCTCCTATTTCTATTTGGTCTGGACGGATTTGCGGACGCGCGTGTTCTGTATCCGTAGGAAGCCAATCCGAGGAACCTAGACACATAATATAGAAACAAAGTAGCAGAGTGAATATCATTTGGTCTGAATGGATTCATGCTGTGGACAGAAAATTGTGTTTAAACCGCGTCCTGTCCAAACTTCCTCTACTTGGTCCCCCCAATGGACTGACTGATCAATGTACTGGTATTTCCTTTAGCGCTTAATCTCGTATTTAGTCCAGGCGCTCGTTAGAGATAATGAACATCCGCTACACATCATTCAACATTACCAGTGTTCTGGTAGGATGGTAACTGAAATAGAGGAGTGACAGGCTGTACTGGGCGATCGGTACAGACAGGAAAAGTGGACTTTTACAACAGCTGCAGCTAAATAAACAGCCCAATCTAAGCTGTCGTTAGCGACTTGTCTGTAACTTGATGTACAGTTTCCGCCTCTAGTAGATAGAGTGTTAAAAACAATAAATGAAAATACGTACGACAATTCCACTCAAATTTCGGTGTACATGAAGGGCGATGCTGTTCAAAACTGGATATAAGTGTCCCTGTTTCTCATATATGGATAAAGAACACACTGCTTCAGCATACATAAAGTTTACGATCAATGGTCATTAGGACGTTATAAATATTGATCCTTGTTAAAGGGTTCGCACGTCAATAGACTTTCATTATTTGAACGCCAGAGTCCATTCAATCTTCATTCTCTGGTACTTATGTACGTAATAACATGATATAAACTGATATGCTAAGTTCAAAAACCGCCCAAAATGTACACGCAAGGAAATAATAATTATTATTATTTTAAGTGGACAGAGTTCTTCTCAAGAATTAACAGTCGGCAGCTAGTGCAAAAATAGTGGACCCACAAGATCCCTCCCCTGAGCTACAATTTGAGCCAGATGGACGGAGATCATGTGCTCAGATTCTGTGGATTTAACATCCATCTTAATATTATCCTCTTATATATGTGTACATCTGGAAATGGCGTCCTCCCTTAGGTTTGTCGACTAGAATCTACTTCTCATAGCCAGACATGAGAACACTTTGCTCCACCAATTTCAGCCTCCGTGGTTTGATCGTCTTATGTATTCGAAATTTTCATTAGCAGACCAGTTCGCATGCGCATCGTTGAAATGTATTTTCTTACTACACGACGTGTAAGCAGACAGCAGTATGGACCGCAGAAGAGGATAGAATATATTCACAGCAGAAACCAAAACTCCAATCAACATGTATAACGCTAACAATTCCTCGATCCGACTGAACTGACTTCTGGTCCGGAGATAGGGACTAGCTATATCGATTGGGCCCAAATGAGTAGGCTTTACCTGAAGACGGAGATAGAATCCAGTCTCCGAAACGCTGTGTTTTGAAAAATAAACAGGACGGTTTTTAGATAAAGACAAGGTGATAGATAATGTCCAAAAACATAATGTCTGTACAAGATAAAAATTAAATACTACCTGTAGGTGATATTGTGACAAATAATGTATACGTTAGTTATTATAGTTTGTCTATGTGGAAAGAAACACAACAGAGTACAGCTTAGGATTAAATTTATCATAAATACTTCAAACCGATTAAAACCGTCCCAACATCAGCATACTTTGATGGAGAATATTTTGGATAAATAAAGGTTTACCTTTCCTTTATCTGGATGTGTGGAAGTGTAAACGTTGACACCAACGTATCACATCGGATGCGCTGCCATTCTGCTGTTGCTAAATAACACAGAACGACCTAAGAATTTCCTAGCGAGGACAAATTTCGTGGCTGAGTAATTAATTTCCTTAGAGAACTAGTACAAAACATCACAGCATACCGTGTCTCTCTGAAGTTCTTTTAAGTAGACATACATGATATAACATCCATCATATTCTATGCATAATATAAATTATCATTAAGATATTACATTCTAACGGGCCCAACTGAGTAGGATCCTTTTCACTCTTTACACGTGGAGATGGAAACAGATCAAGTTTGCGATATGTTGTGTACATCACATGTACCCTCACATGTATATAACATAATAAACGTATACACATTTCATTTTGGTTTAAAACAGCTATATAAATCATAAATCTGGTCTAGAAAACCGAGATTAACGGCCGTGGGAATCCGTTGCGCTGATCACGCGACACCCTCTATCCGCAAATTTGGCACTATTATTACTGCTATTGGGGTGGGACTAAGTCCCTTGTACGGCTACCACTTCTGGCCTATTGTACCAGCCCCAGATGATAGGTGAGGGTGATTGTGGAGCAATTGGTGGAATGAAGATTGGCAGGGAAATCGAAGTACTGGGAGAAAACCTGCCCCAGCGCCACTTATCCACCACAAATCCCACTTGACCACACCCGGGATCGAACCCAGTTCGCTTGTGGACTAACCCAGCGATTAACCGCTTGAGCTATGGCGCGGCCCAAGTTGGCACTAACTTCGCCGGCAATCGGCGGTCGCTCGGTCGGTATAGTTCGCTTGTGGACTAAAGGCTACGGAACAAAGAGAAATGTAAATCATAAAAGAATAAGCGTTTGAACTCATATCTACATGGAGAATTCCAAAACATTAAATGCATGTTTGATATTTAAAATTATTTTAATTTTCAATTAGCTTTGCAAGATTTCCCTGCTCCAATTTCCTGAGAAATATCTCTTACACTCTAATGTCAGTGATGTTAGCTTCAGAACTCGAGGAGCGACAGGAAATGAAAATTACAATTAACTGCAAAGTACGCAACAGAACCTGGACTACAAATGGCGAAGCTACAGACTGCTAACAAAAGGAGGTTACTGTTTGGTCTGGTGAACATTTCAAGCGTTTTACAATGTGCTTTGCGCTAACAATGAATACTGTCACATACTGGATCAAATTCTGCACACAGTAACTTAGAGGTAGATTTATCCAACCGGCTATTTCAGAGAACAATGTGTTCATCACACGCAAATTATAGCCAGCTGATATGTAACTGACGCTGCGTCATTTCTGAGGAAAACCTCTGTAACGAGCACGTTTGTTGTCTGAATATGGGTTTTGTATACAAATCCCTCTGATACTGCCATGACAGTCACGTGTCAAAAGTATCTAAGATTGCTTAGAATTCATGTGGACAATTTCATTTAATTATTTGCCAAAAACATCAACAGAGATGTTACAGGTTCATGATGGCTTGTTGAGAACTCTAAACCTCTGTGTGAGTAAATGGTTGAAGTTCGTTTACTGGAAAATTTTCACAGGTATCAAGAAATATTTACGTCTCCTGAATGTGATGTAGTTATCAATTTCTGCTCTCAACCCCACCCATATTATGTAGCTGTATAAGGGCAGCACCACGATAACCAGTGCCAGCAATTTCACTTTGTAATAAAGATCACTTCGCTACGGCCTGCTCCATTCAATAACATCTTAATGCAGTGGTTCTCAAACGTTCCGAGACCACGGATCCCCTAGCAACACACTATCCACTCAAGTACGCCCCCCCCAATCTCTCATCGTTTAAACTATTAGCATATCAATTTAAAACAGATCAAAGAAAATGAGATGTTTGATATGTTTTTTCAGTGCTTGTAGGAGAGTTACTAACTCATTAATTCCTGTTACAACATGTTTTCCAACATCAGCAGTTCAGTGGCAGGTACAATTCATGCATATTGTAATTTGTTTAGACTTTTCGAAAGAACCTAGACAATTTCGAGGACCTGTATAACATTTTGTTAACACAGAAGTTAGCATTCAGCCCAACCCCCAAGTGGGAGGTCTACCCCATGTCTGGGGCCCGGAACCAATTATTAGATGCATGAAGAAATTAGGCACATTTTCTATTATTTCATACAATGAAACCCCATGCCGAAATCCATACACCGTATAATATAAAATCAAAACAAATTTACATTGGTTTTAGGCTTCCGTTTCTAGTGCTGTGAAGAGTTTTTACTTGAAATAAGGGGACTCAGATTTTCCTTATTTAAATATATCCAAAATTTGGTTCCGTTTCCAACCAAATTTTGGTGAGTTTCTTGTTGTTTATTCTCACACTGTCTCACAGTGGCAGGTTTTGAATCTGAATTACGAGAAACGTAAAAATAACTGAAATAGTTATGTACTTTCAGTTCGTCATTCGTAGGTCCTAATAAAGTGACTTGTGGAAAAGGGGCTTCATAAACTTTAGGATGCGTGAACGCGTCTGAAACAGTTTTGTCCGCTGTTCTCGATTATTACTTTCTTTTAGTTTATTCTTATTCTAATTAGAGAGTAGTAGTTAGCAAAGGCAGTCATAATGGAGTGCTCATTATATGAAGACATGTTGAATTAAACAGTTCCCTGAATTTAAATGAACGAAATGGATGCTTCTGAGATCCCCTCCCACTTGTGCAAATGTTTCAGCGCAAACAGGAATGGAATATAAAACGGTGAAAGTAAACTCGCTTATGAGCCGAGGCTTAAATCACCTCTGTACCAATGTATACATCTGGAAGTTCCAAAAAGTATATTCTCATTTCTGCGATCAAATTATATTCGTTGTACATATGAAATAGTAAGAAACGGGACTCGATCCGGAATATATGCTTATTAGCCAGTGTAGAGACTGGTTTTGAGCTGGAAGACCGAGTCAATTCCCGTTAGTGGCATAAATTCTCTCTTCGTCAGCATATCCAGTTCGGACTTAAGATGCACCCAGACAATTACTTCAAGAGTATCGGAGGTTATTTCTTCGCCAATGAATCGGCCAAAAGTAAATTTATAAAATCACCCTCCATTTAATTCTCAGGCTAAGAATGGAATTCAGTTTCCCATACGTCTTCAATGCCCTCTGTTTAATCAATGACACAATTTATTTTTCACCTCTCCAGTTCATGCACTTGCTTTCAATTCAGGACATTCTTAGTTTAACAGACTAATTTGGGGGGGGGGCGGTGTCCGATAGTGTCGAATATCCGTTAAATCCAAATGTTCACATGGTCATATTCCTCACTAAACTAGGGACACGGATATTACTGATTCTAAATTTTTAATAAATTCTAACTTTTTTTTTACATTCAAGAATTAAAATTTTCTTTTCCTCTCATAGCGTACTAATTAAAAAATGTTGTAACACAGAACAAACCAAAGCAGCGGAACACAAATTTTATTTGCGACAGGATGATCTACATACTACATAAGCGTCACGCTCGCATCGCAACTGACGAACACATGCGCGGCATATCAACCATAATATTACGGGGAAGTCCCGACATATCATCTGGAGAATAAAGGGGAAGTACCGAAGAATTTTTCCATTAAATCCTAAATCTGAGTCCTTTAAATTGAGGATTTACTATATACATAAATAATTCTCGTCAGTTCTTAATCTACTTCCCTTGCTTTTTAAGAAATAATAGGCTTTGTATGTCGTCTTAACGGTGTTTTAAGCCTCTTGTGAGATTAATGTTTTAATTATAATTAAACTAACCAGAATGTATACCTATAGCGCTGTTCCCCACAGGCTGTTCATGAAACTCATTTATGGAAGCGAATGACCACTGACTGGTTTTACTGCCAGCAGGAACGGAACTTTTCTTTTCGCAGTCACTTCAAGACTAAACCTAAAAACGCACCCACTCTACTACCAAAATATTATTAGGGACTATTTTCTCAGAGATAAGGCGACCTAAACCTCAGACTTCTCAGTGATACTCATACAGTGCTGAAATGAAGAAGGCGCGGATCATAACTCCTACTTTCCTTATCGTACTTTTCACAGGGTCAACATTTTCATTTAATTAGTAAGGAAAAAATTACTTCCAATATCGGACCAATGCTTACGGCCCATAGGTTCTTGCCTAAAGTGGAGCACTATCGTTACATACAAAACCCACTCGCAAGTTAATAATAGAATTTCTCGAGTAATTATTTGCTTATAAAGGGATATTAAGTAGGTATTGCTGAATTGTTATCACAGTGAATTATTCTTCATTATTTTCATTATAAATAAAATACGTTTAATATTAACTCTGGTATTAACTAACATGGTACACGTATTTGTAGAATGCGAAGTTATAAAATGGTAAAGGGTAACTGGAGTTGTCCTTGTGCTTAATACACCTGGAATCCGAAAGTATAACATCACCAATGCCATAGCCCATTTTCCTTCATCCTAGGAAGCTGACATGCTCATCATTACCTCCCCTCATTTTACAACCCCATAGCACTCAACCCACGAAGCTACTTACGTAATACAAGTCCTCTCCTAAACTGATTACATACTTCGTCTCTCTCAGGTCGAAACATTTTCATAAGAACTTGTTTTGAAACATCAACTTTGATATTGAACTTAAAGGTAAAGATATCCCTGTAACAGGTAGAAAAGGCCCATAGGAGTGCGAGACGTTCAGGCTCCCATATCTTCTAGACAATCGGTTCACATATGGCGGTGAGGTCAGCCTTATGCGTCGGCCGCCTTTTACCCCCAGGAAGATTCCTAGTACTCATTTTTGTTAGAGGCTAAGACGCCCCAAGGGCCAAATTACGGATGGAAGGATTAGGTCAAACGAAAAATCCAATGACCTCATTGGGATTTGATCCCGCAACTTTCATGTTTGTAGCATAGTTCCTCAACCAACTACGCTACCGCGTGTCTATTGATATTGAACTTACTGTTCATAATTTAGAAAGTTTTATATTTTTTATTTAATAGATTTTAAATTCCAACAATTTTTTTTTAATGACGATGCTCTGGACTTGTATGCGTAATCCTAAACTAACAGTCCCATTTCTCACACGATAAATTAAGCGCTGTTGAATTCAGTCAAAAAGTATATCGCGGAGGATTTATTTATTCAAGAAAAAGTTCTTGCACTTAATAGTCAACGGGTACTGCAATTAATCACAATCAATGCTACGTAGGCCCATTCATACACATGATACTGATTGTGCATTATTAGTTTCGGGGCGAATTCAACTCAAACACACACACATATATATAAATTCAACATCGTCCTGGGGGTATAACGTGCCAGGGGACTGCAACATACATGGAGAACCTTGCACTGATGAAATATGCGAGGTTAGCTTTTCGATCACGCTGCAGCAGTGGGAGGCAAGACGGAGAAACCTCCCGAGAGTATTACCACACGCTGCTACTGCCACCACCTAAAACATTGGGCATAGGGCGCTGCTGCCCGAGTTTCCGGTTTGCACCACGGAAACACGACTTTACAGACTGATTCCCTGAACTGGACTACTTCTTTTAGAACATATTTTCCATCTTTAAGGTTGAAAATATTTAATCGAAATCGGTACCAGGATCTGAAAGAAAGCATGTTTCAGACGGCCAGGAGAAGAAATAACTTAAGGCGCCATATATAGAGTGTAAATAAATATATGTTACAATACTCTGTGGTATATAGATGGGTTCTATCTGATCATATGTTGTTAATACACTCATGTTCGGAAACGCTTCCTTTTGGCACTAAAGGGTCACAATTTTTCCGAGAGGATACGTAAGTTTTAGGGCATGTTATCGTTGTTTACATTATAAAATTGCTCAAAATGGCAGCCGCCGACTTCATTGCATGTTCTGCACGCCTGGTTATATCATGCTGGACTCTTTGAAAGATTCCCGGCATATCCCGGATGGTTCCAGCTGCTACTGCAATTCTTGCCACAAGTTCATGTTGTGTCTCCACTGGAGTCTCGTACACCAGGCTTTGCAAGTACCCCCAGAGAAAGAAATCCAGTAGAGTTCAGTCAGGGGAGCGAGGGGGCCAGGTTATTGGGCCTCCACGTCCAATTCATCTGTTGCCAAAGGTTTCAGACAAATACTCACGGACATTAGTGCGGTGTGCGGGGGGCGTCGTCATGCTGGAACCACATTTCACGACGGACTTCCAAGGGTACCACTTCCAGGAGCTCGGGTAAGGTCTCTTGGAGAAATGTTAGGTAAATATCACCAGTAAGCCACAGAGGTAAGAGGTAAGGCCGTCCTCCTTCACATATCAGAAGCCCTAGCGTGTAAACAAAGCGTTTCCGGACGTGGGTGTATTAACAGAATATGATCACATTGAACCCATCTATCTACGACAGAGCGTCGTAACACATATTTGTTTACACCCTGTATAATAGAACTTGTTGAACTTGCCGTTCTCATGGCAATAACAAAATGGAGAACGAGGTCTTCTAGAATTCAAAGCCCTGTAGTTCGGGGACAGCTCGATCTTACGGAGGAACATATCCCCGCCGTATTCAGAGTAGAAGAGTAAGGTACGCAATATATCAGCAGAAGCAGGCCGTAAACTGAACTCTCTTTCTTGTTCGTCTACTCATCGACCCCGAGGATGGAGACGATATTCTCCTCCGAAACATTGGGTTGCATACAATTATTAATAGGCCGCAACACTACAATCCCTCATTAAGAAATCATGGGAACGAGATAAAGATGACAGACCTGAAGAAGCAAGATTTGAGCTAACCTCTGTTTACAATGGGATTGTGCCAGTCACTTAAGCATTCAGGTCACCTTTCACACCTCAGGGACTCATCTCAAACTTATCGTTCTCCGTAGCATTTGGTATCAGGAAAATCCTGTCCCTCAACACGAGGGATTTCCTTCGACCCTAAACCCTTCCTTTTCCTATAACTCCTACCCTCTCCTTTCCGCTACTAACCCCTTCCTCCAACAAATGGAGTTCTAATCCCACCCGGATTCGCTGGGGGATTAGATGCTTTGATCCTTCTAACGCCTTCTCTGTTAATATGGAACTCTCGTAAGACTAGCGCACAGTGCAAGTCGGGAGAAGGAGGATGCACCAACCACAGTTCTATTCGAGTTCGAACAACTAACATCCGTGAAGCTGTTAGTCGCTAACTGGTCAAGAAAGGGCCGCGCCATAGCTCAAGTGGTTAGTCGCTGGCTTCCCACCGCAGCGGCCCGGGTTCGATTCCGGGTCTGGTCAAGTGGGATTTGTGGTGGACAAAATGGCGCTGGGGTGGGTTTTCACCGAGTACTTCGGTTTCCCCTGCCACTCTGCATTCCCCCAAATTCTCCATCTTCATAATCACCCGGGGCAGGCTACAATAGGCCAATCAGTGGTCGCCGTGCCGAGTGAACCCAGTTTGACTCCACCCCCCACTAAGCGAATTAAAAAAATGGTCAAGAAAGCCGCCATTTCTTTAATGGAAGCCAAATATGTATTACTGTGTTCACAAGAGTGAGCCAATAGTCTCTATCACCTGCCTCTTTTATCATACTCCATGCCTCATTTTAAAACCCATCTACATCCAGGTATTCAAAATTTGTCTTTTCCTTTAAATTAATTGCAGACGACAGAGAACAAAGCCTTCATTTGGTGCGGAGTCAGAAATGGGATATCATGAAGCAGTACGAACACGCATAGATCGGAAAGACGTGTTGTAAATTTATGGCAGACTGATGTCAGGAAACACAGTGACAGTAAAGTAATAACGCGTTCAGCAATCTTCCTGTTGCAAAATGCTTATGCACAATATTTCCAACACACAATAGTGTTAATTCTCCCTGAAATATTCACATCAAAGTTTATAAGTTACTCATACACGTATAACTTCATGCAGCAATCTGTCTCTTTCTTGAAAAGCTTATAGTCGCTTAGCTACTCAAAATGCTTCCTGACTTCTAGGAACCTGTATGTACATAATTTTTTCCCCACATAAACCCACTAAATCCAGTTCAGAAAATCCATTTTTATGTTATAATTTTAATTATTTTATAATTTTCAGTAAAGTCTCGTATTATTAGTGTGATAAAAAAGATGGGCAGGACACGTAGTATGTATGTAGGAAAAACTAAAGTTCGAAAATCTGGAGATAAGATCCTATAGAAAATATAGACATAAATGTGAAAATAACATCTTTATAAAGCTTTAAGAGAGGCATATTTATTTCTATCTTCCACTAAGAAGAGATAGTGATAAATTCGATATCCTTATTTCCGGAACTGGAGCCTGTAAAGCCATTCTTCGTGCAGTAGAATGTCTCACGGGAAGTATCATCTTCTCTCAACAGAACCTGATAGTGTTTCAAGATCTCTCTGAGAGCAGTTCGGCGTCCACACGATATCAGTTGCCTCAACGCGATGATATAGCATTTCTTAATATTTCACAACGAAAATTTCGGCCCACTGATGAGCACACTAGCCACGGAAGAAAAAAAAAGCTATCTCTTTCAAATGAAGTAAATGTTAGACTTGAAAGGATTCTGACGATGGTGTATACTGTACTTCTTTTGGCTTAATTTGGACTTCACCCATCGTCTGGTATGTAAAAGACAAAAGGACAAAAAGACAAAAACCACGACGTTTCGGAGACTGGGTCTGTCTCCGTCTTCAGGTGGATAGGGAAGGATAAACCTACTCAGTTGGGTATCCGAAACGTCGTGGTTTTTTGTCTTTTTGTCCTTTTGTCTTTTACATACCAGACGATGGGTGAAGTCCAAAATAAGCCAAAAGAAGTGAAGTAAATGTTGTTGCAACATTGGGTCCAAGAATATATGTATACTTGTATACGGCAAGTTTGGTCACAGTAGCCGTGCGGTCTAAAGTATGAACTGTCTTCTCTCGCTTGGAAGCTGGGATCGTGGGTTCGAATTCCACTCAAGGCATGGATGTTTGGTGTGTGTATGCATTTATTCTGTGTTTGTGTTGTCCTGTGTTTCGGTAACTGTTTTACGACGGATTGATCACTCGCCCAAGGATTCCTACCATCTGTGGAAAATGATTACGGAACTGAATAAGACGCCAGGGCCCTGAATGGGCTGGAAGACATCGAAAAAAAAAACGGTAATTTTACGATTTACATTCATGAAGAGGTAAAGGTAGGCAGGCAAATTTGTCCCTGTGCTTAATTAATTAAGCACAACACCGTGAAGACGTATGGGAGAGCGGAACTATAGCCTCATCAGTCTCGACCTCGACACTAAATGGAGGTGAGTAGTCAGATTCAAACCCCGGCCGCTTTGCCCCCGGGGAAAGAACAGCCTGCAGCCATTGGGCATGAGTCTCGGAGGGCCCTAGATCCGGTCTCTTGCCCTTCCCCGAAATCGAAACAAGCCGTCCCACCCGTAAAGCTTCGCTATGCCGACTGAGCTAACCCGGATTTTTCACGAAGTACTTAAGATCTTAAATTCACAAAATGCTGACTGACTTTCGTTTAAGAATCACGTATCTCTCCATTTCATGTCCGGAAACATATATGTTAAATACACATAACTGTGCCCTCATTTTATACTATTGCGCAATTTCGTGCCGCATACTAAGAAAGTAAGATTGAAGGGGTCTGAAAACAGGCTCTTAAAAAATGTATTCGGACGTGTGAAGGAATGAATTTGCACAATTTGTTGTTTCATAATTGTCCTCGCCACCGAGCCTTATTATGATTGCGGGGGAAGAGACAGCCCGGATATGTGCGGCGCACGGGAAAGTCAGAATTGCATCTAAATTACTGTCTGAAAATATGAAGATAGAAGACCACTCGAGAGCCATAGCTAGAGTCTGGAAGATAATATTAAAGTGAATTATAAAGACAATTAGTGTAAAGCTAAGGAATGGATTAGTTTGACTCAGGACAGAACCTAGTGGTGGTAGGTCTACCATATAAACGTAGTAATGTGCCATATGAATTTCAAAGTTAAGAGAAATTCACCAGAAGACAAAATATCTGCTCTTCAAGAAAGACTGCTACATGAGTCAGACAGTTAATTACACTCTGTTCTAGTTACCACGAAGATATTTGTTGTATTTTATAGAACTGACAGAGAAAATAAAGAGTTTTACACTCTGTAAAGACTATTAAGACGATAATAGCAGCCGTTAACACTTGCTCGTTCTGAGATATTTAAGTTTGGCGACTAGAGTTTCTCTATTTAATTACCTGTAAATGCGAGCATAATGTATAGGGTATATGTCTAGAAAATAAGACGTAATTTCTTCTTCCGGTAATTCCTATCTCGCGCTGGGAGCATCTTTTACAGCATAGGATTCTCCTGAAAGTCGTAAAGTTTGTGAATAAATTGCAACCTCCTGTGTCAGTTTGCCGGCAATTAACTCTGTACATACAATTTCGATCGCACTGCACAGTCCCTTACCCCGAACTCATTTCTTCACAAAGTCTCATTCCACGCGGCATCTACGAGATCTCCACTATAGGAAATGGCACTAGGAAGAGGAGTACTTTATACGATTATACGGGTAGTCTGAAAAGGGCGACATTCTTTACAAGGATTCACAAATATTGTAACAGACTTGATTAACTTGTTGCCAGGCAACAGCTCTGTAAACACGGTCCAACACGCAACAATAGATGAGGCTGTGTTTTCTATGTCGTCCTCGCCGAACAGCGGTGAGACAACTGGATTATGCAACCTGCTTCTAGGCACATTTCCGCTCATCGGACCGTGCAACGAAAGCTGTGATATCATCAACAATAGAGACGGTATTTTCCGTGGGGTCCGCACAGAGGATTAATCTTGAAGACGAGTCAGTTATTTCTCGGTAGGAGATAGCCATGGGAAGTTCATAGTTGAATTAGGAAGTCGGCCTGTGAAATCTTAACGAGTCACACACTTCATTTATGTATAATATTTTGTAATTCAGTGAGAATGTTCTAGTTCCTGTGTTGAGATCCGTTGCCAGGAGAAGACTACTGAAGACGGAGAATTCAAGTGCGTGTGCAAAGGTGAACTGTAAAGTGTGTAAATCAGCGATAGCGCTGTATTAATCGTAGTTAAGAGAGGCTGTATCCGAAGTGCCAATAAATCCAATCACCCAATTTAGAACCCATTATTTTCGTCACGCGTAACACCATACATATGACAATATTCTTATAATAACTCTTTTAAAAAATTCTTCCAACTAATATATAAAAATCAGTTCGTACCTCGTAGGAAACACATTACGTCTCCACTAATAATATCAGTCGGTGAACGATGTTTAGGGAGGCAGTCTGTTTATTGTGGGAAACCGTTGGTTTAAAATACACAGAGTCAACCCAAGGAAACTTTCTAGTTAAATTACCTGCACAACTTCAAAAATATTGGAAAAAATTTGCCCGTAAATTCATTGGGCCCTCCACCATCTTACTTCCGAAATGGTAATCTCTTTTCTAATTCCACTTTTTTTCTGAATTTCCTTCTGTTCCTGTCCCGCTTAAAATTTACGTAGCATATCCTCATCTATTAATCTAACTCGTCTGACTTTCATAATTCAAACCTGTAGTTTCTATCGCCATGCAGTTGTAATTGGATTGCTTTGGTAATTAATTGATCTGCCGCGAAGCATCAGAAACTAGAATTTTCTCACTTATTTGCCAGAACGCATTAGAATTTCTCGCCTCCCCATTGTGCATATTTCATTATTTCTTTAACTTCGACTTGTGACCTGAATTTTCAACATTTCTCAAATCATGTTTTAAACATAACTTCATTTCTTCGGGTGTTTAGCATTTAATGTAAAATATCTTGGATAAAATCGTGTTATTGTATAAAAATTGCCCTATTTCATGTATTTCTTCTTCATTTGTCACGAAATGTTCCCTTTGTCCTGTTCCTATTTGAAATTAATTCTGAAGTTAAATCATTAAAGACTGGTAGGTCTCCAACTCTGGAAAAAGGCCACCACAAGGCCACTGCCTAACAATTTGAGTGTATTCCTTCATCAGAGACTGATTTTAGGTTAGGGGATCAAAAAATTCCATGTTTTTCATGGACACCAGTGGTTCAGTACCCTGTTCGAAAGTCAATTACTTGACTCTAGATTAATTCTAAATTTGTCCCTTCTTTCGTTACAGGTCCGAGTATTTTCCTAGCCACCTCGATTTCAAAAATTGTAACATCGAGTTGTTAACACTCCTAATTTTTATTCGGGAATCGCCCAATTCGTATCTATTCTAAAAGATCGGCTATGTTAAAGTTTTTCGTGGTTTTCCTCAGCCTGACCCTACGGCCTTCATCTCTTTATTGCTCACAGAAGTCACTTTTGTGACAATCTTACACGCCACACACACACACACACACAGTTAATAGGTAAGTCTGTAAGGTTAATGGCCTATGATATTAAAGCATATGTTTAACTAACACAAGAAACTTCCATCTTTGTTGCTGACATCTTCTTACCGCCTACTCTCTTCGAAGGTCAGTCGACAGAAGGAGGAAAAGCTAAGTGAACCCGACGGAATTGAATTTAGCTAGCAGAAGAGGCAAGGCTGGTCTCCCGTCATTGAGTTAACACACTTCTGTAGAAGGACGGTCCGACTGCGCAGGACGTGGTCTGACAGCACAACTTCTACAGCGGAGAGAACGCACCGAGTCGGTACTAGGCACTTGGAAACTTGAAAGGGGCCACATTACGGCTCTTCACCTAGAAATGTTTAATAACCATTTAGAGAAGCTGTAATATGTGAGACGTAGGCATAGATGGGAATCTAATAACAAAACTGATAAGTAAATGTGCGGACTGGCTTAAACTGGCTCACCATAGAGTCCAACTTAACACTAAAAACTATGTCTGTACCGCCACGATTATATATACCTAGAAACAATTTGTCATTTAGAATAGCTGAAGAGAAAAGACCCATTATTAAGACCTAGACATAAATAGGACTAAAAGAAATATGGTGTAGAAATACAGACTGAGAGCAGTTGACTTAGAATACGGTGGGGTAGCAGGGCGTTGTGGGCACGGTATTAAAATTTTAGGTTTTGACTATCAGTTTCTCAGGAAGAACTCCGTGGTTTTAGTCCGCAAGCGAACTATACCGACCAAGCGACCGCCGCTTGTCGGCGAAGTTTAGTGACAACTTTTGCGGATAGAGGGTGTCGCGTGGTCAGCGCAAGGAATCCCCACGGCCGTTAGTTTCGGTTTTCTAGACCGGAGCCGCTATTTCCTTGAAATATCTCCTCAATTATCATCACGAGGCTAAGTGGACCCAGTTTCAGACCCACTGCTTCTCAGAAAAAATCTGGTAGCGCCGGGAATCGAACCCGGACCTCTGGATCTGTAGCCAGGAACGCTTACCACTAGACCACAGAGGCTGTCTGGTTTTATTACATTGTAATATAATTGGGAGAGCTTAGATTTGTGACGTGATAGAATTTAGGGTTTTAGTTCTGCTGTGGAGACTGCAACAAGAAGTTACGGTCAGAACTAACCGCCTTTTTTCCGTTGCTAAGACTTGAACCGTGTCCAACAATTCTGTTATTGTTGCGAGTGTATTCGTTGCCACGGTCACGTTTTACCTAGCACCTGCCTAGCAAAGATGGATACAAATACAGACACACAGACTGATGGGGGGTATTTACGAAGCACGCCGTTGAGATGGGCTCAGGTGTCATGATACTTATATATACCAAGTTTCATAAAGACTGGTTCAGACCCTCTGTCCGCAAAAGTTGGTATTAACTTCACCGACAAGCGGCGGTCGCTCGGTTGGTATAGTTCGCTTGCGGAGTACAGCCACGCAGTTCTTTTTGTACATATTTTTTCAATTGTACTAATCCTTCCGGCCGCACTAGGCCCTGGGTTTTACTCAGCCGCTAACAGAAATGAGTACCAGGAATTAATTAAAATAATTTTCCTGGGGAGTGAAGCGCGGCCGGCGCGTAAGGCTGACAACCTTACCGCCATCTTTGAGCCGATTGTCAAGGTAATGTGGGAGCCTTAACGTCTCACAACCCTATGGGCCTTCAGGGCCTGTTACAGGGATAGCTTTACTTACTTTTTACTATGCAATAAAACCAAATTCATAACGTGTCTACTCTTAACCTTCTGTAATGAATGTGTGATACTTGAATTCTTTTACTTGGAATTCAGACAGTGCAACTATATACGTCTGAAAGTAAAAAGGCAGAGGGAGAATTGGGTTGCATTACAGAGTGAAATGAGTTTGTATATTGCTGTATATCTATGTGAAACGAAGGGAAGTGTTTCGTTACAGAACTACAGCGGTACATATGTTACAAATGCTTCAAGCGTTACTGAATTAACTAGTCATATGTGTTCTTCTCTGTATACAAATGTTTACCCACAAGTGTACAGGCTCAGAGAGATGAGTGTGCACTGCATAGAAACCATACAGTTCACCAAGTACTGCATTCAGCGGTTCGTATTAATGAATGACAAAAGGACACCGACCAGTAGGGCTGCTTGTTTACAAGGTTCAACAAGAGTCTATAACCCTGGGCGGGGTAGATTTATGGATTTATGGTATTTCAATGACACATACGTACTAACTCTGGTAATGAAACAACCGAACTGATACTATATAAAAATTCCATTAGATAATATTCACTTCAAAGTGAGGCAAACTGTACAACTTACCATGTGCTTACAGAGCGGAGAAGGTACATGTAAAATTCTCCCTGATCTTAACTAATTAAGCTATTAAACACTATGCCATGACGACGTACAGGGGAGTAGAGGTATTTTTGTTCCTATTCTTAGGCATATATATTTAACTTCATTCTAAAATGGTTTGTTTTAATTCGATTAGCGAGTGGGTCCACTCGGCACGGCGGCCACTGATTGGCCTATTGTAGCCTGCTCCGGGAGAATTTGGTGGAATGAAGATTGGCAGGGAAACCGAAATACTCGGAGAAAGCCTACCTCAGCGCAACTTTGTCCACCACAAATCCCACTTGACCAGACCCGGGATCAAACCCGTGTCGCCGCGGTGGGAAGCCAGCGACTAACCGCTTGAACTATGGCGCGGCCCTTTCCTGTTAGTTAAGCAGCACATAATCTAGGGCTCGCTTTTCTGGTACCCTCTCCTACCATTTCAAGTAACTTCCGGTGTGCAGAAAGGCTCTGTCATTAGGTATTTCCTTTTTAATATATTCATTAATTCCTTACGTAAATTTTAATCTTTGTCGATGATCTCAAAATTTCCCGCGTCATTAACTAACCACATGGGTTTCTCTTACTCCAATCTGACATTAATTCCGTGAGTGATTGGCGCGCTGCTAACTCCATGATATTGCTGAAACGCCTGTTGTGTCAAACTCCAGGAAGACAAATATTCTGAGATACGGGTATCAGCTTTGCCATGCTGCCATTACACGCACCACCAATATTAAGGGCCTAGGTGTTTGCTTTCATTCAAAATTATATTTTCACAATCATGTTGATTTCATATTTTCTGAATGCATAAAGCTATTAGGCCTTACCCGCTCCAGTACTGTACTTTACATTCAGCAGCCCAAGTTGCAATATGCCTCGGTAGTTTGGAATTCTGTCACGTCTACCGATGCCAACAAGCATGAGCCCAGCCAGCAGAAGTTTGCGTCCCTCTGTTTCTATTGCTTTCCCTCATGTTTCTTATAGTTATATCTCTGCCTTAGAGAAATTAAATCCGCATTTTCTATGTAAACAGAGACATCACCTTGATGCACTTTTTCTTGTTCCGGTCTTTCGTGGGCTTAAATCCTGCGCTTCTCTTTTGGAAAATGTTAGCCTTCGTGTTCCTCCCAGCAATCTTAGGGACTTCTCACTGTTTGGTGTTTGTCCCTCTAATAAACACTGTCCTTCTGCTCGGTGCGCCTGTGCTGCCAACGCGGTGGGTAAAGATCTCGACATATTTGCAATCAGAACTGTTTCTGTCAATGACACTGAACTTAAAATTGTTAATAATATTTGTTAATGATACTCTTAATATTACTTGTGTGTATGTGGTCTTATTTTGTTGTTCTCTCCTGTTAACGTTAACTTTCATTTTTCTTGTCATTATTATTAATCTAGTGTCATTATGTAGATTCTCAAATTTTGTATTTGTTTTTTTAATTATGTTTATGTAATGCTATGTACTCATGCTAACCTTTTAATTGGCCTCTGTGCTGTTAAGTTGTACGTAAATAAACATGAATTGAATTGAATTGAATTAGGATGTTCAGCTTCCACGCGAATAAATAAGAATTAATTGGGTTATTATTATTATTAACCTTTATGTGTGTATGTATGTGTATTGTCCTTTCTCACCACATAATGGAATAACCGTTCGAAATGTACTTATTTTATTTTCTCACCTGTTAATGCTAACTTTAATTTTTCCTGGAATTATTATTAATTTAATGTCATTATATAGAATGTCTTACTTGTATTTTGTCTTTTAGTTATATCTGTATTTCTATGTACTCGTGCCAACTTTGTTATGGGCCTCTGTACTGTTAAGTTTGCACGTAAATAAACACGAATTGAATTGAATTATTAACTTGTATTTTTCAATTCTATAAATGTCTTCCAACTTGCCTTCCAAAACGCCGAATATCACAATAATTTTGCCAACTGCATGAGTGTGAAATAAATTGTATTATATTGAGGGAAAAAATAAATTGTACGTGTTGAAAACCAAAATTTTTAAAGACAGCATTCAGACAAAGGAAGGATAGAATGTGTAATTTAAGATGTCACATAAAGACGAACTTCTTAACTTACGCATTCAAATTATATTAGGAAAGTAAAATAAAAATGGCTACGATACCCCGGGCATGTGGTCAGGATGGAGACGACAAGAAATAAATTTTATTTTGCATTTGCTGAAAAGACGTAAGATATAAACTTCGAAAACCGAGAAAGATGATAATATTATGATGAGTCTTGTGAATGCTGCAAGCGAATAGACCCCACCCAAGACTGTGCAAATTGGAAAGTCTTATTAGGGGTTCTGAATCTATGGATTCTACTGCCACTATATAAGTGTACAGCTTCATATAACAACTACTGAAAATATTCCATTCAATGGGTAATATAAACTGATATCCCTACATCAATTTTGTCTTGTTTCAATTTCTGCTCTATTTCTAACTGCCACACCACCATGATTTGATGCTATATTTTATTTCTCAGTGCTTAGCATTTTATTTGCAAACCACGGAAACTGTTTCCCTGCCATGCATTCTGTTAAATTTGTATCCTGCAGAATTTAACATTGAAAATATTATAATTTAAAAAAGTTCTGCGGTTTAACGAAATAAAAGTACAACTATTTTGTCAGTATATCTCTTGCCACATTTCAAAACTCTATGACAGCCCGGTTTGTGGTTACAAGCGATTCACCTTCCCAGTTCGTAACTAAACTAAAGAGATGAAACCATACCCATGTCTCTCAATAGATCCAATGAGGTGACATTAGTAAACATTTTCACGAAATACAAATATTATTAAATTGATCTTCTAGAAAATTAACATAAATGTAATTCAAACAGTAGGCGTGTGTATACGATGTTATTACACATTATTACACTTATTTCACGTGTCTATACACACAGTGGTGAACAATAATTACTTTTGTTCGGGCCTCTGGTATGTTAATTCTGCTGAAATTACTAAACTGAACTCCTTTCTTATAGCGACAGTCCTTTAAATACACCCGCTTTTTGGCTGATTTACTGATAGGCCTATTAAGTGTCGTGGCGAGACATAATGATCACCTTATGAATCGAAAGAGAACCGGTTAAATGTAGCTTTTCCGCTATAAAAACTTATTGTGGGCACCTAGCAACCAGAACAGAGACGAAAAGAAGTAAAGACATCGACGGGCGAAAGGACCGTACTGGTTTGAATACGTTAAAACATAACCATTCATCAAATTACTGTCATTCTTAGAGACTTCAGCAATAAATTTATCTATATTTTTCTTCTCCATATTTCATAAATCAGAGTGCATACACTCGTAGATAATTTCCTTCTGGCTTTAATAAGTGCAATCACCATATGTAACAATGGAGACTTATCATATTGTTATCAGTAGTGACAGTTGTCATTAGCAGAGAGAATATTTATGTTCCGTTAATCTTCGTATGTTATGCCCGAGGTTATAAAATAAAAGCTGTATTTTAAAAGAAGAATAAGAATATATTTAAACAAAATTAAGTGTAAGTAAATACATCATTTGGCTAGGATTCTGCAATATTGTAATGCTAACAATACACCAGTGGCTTAGACTGGATAAGACTCATAAAATTTACAATTGAAATAACTTCTCTTACCCTTGAAGCGGTATTTAATCTTAGTTACAAACAAACAGCTTCTCTTCTAGAATGTGCAAATGAATTAGAATTAACTAATCAAAATATAGGCGATCGCAATGGCCGCGCGGTCTAAGGCATGATCTGCCTTCGCTCGCTCGAACCCTGGGATTGTGGGTTCGAATTTCTGTGTGCGTTTATTCTGTGTTTTATGTTGTTCTGTGTGTAGGTAGCGGCCTTACGACGGGCTGATCTCCTATCCAAGGAGTCTTACCGACCGTGAATAGGGCTGAGAAACTGAAAAACTGGCCAAGTTCCAAGAAAAGGACTCTAGAGCCATGAGTTCCAGCAGTTAATATAAAGCGGCCCGTTCATGAAACTGACCACTCACTTCCATCTATTGCAAAGAAAAGAATGCGTGTAGCTGTACTTCCATTTCTCCATCCGCCTTCATGAGGCTTTGATTAAGCTCCGGGACAAGGTTACACTTTTTATCATCTAGGCTGAGGGACTTGTGATTCACAGCTTCACTTGCTCCATTTTATTCAATTTTATTCTCGTTGTGTAAGCTTCACGGTTCGTAACCCCCTCCAAACGCTCCGTTGTAGGCCTAACAATGGCCTCGTTCCTGCCGAGGGAATTGCTGTTGCACACGACATGGGTTTCAATCATTAAGAATGAAGGAGGGAAAACACTGGAACCTAGAATTGCTGCACAGTGTGAAAGATCGTGAAGGGTTTCCAAGAAGCAGCATTCATACTAAATGGGGGGGGGGGATCGAAAATTTGTGCCTAAAAACTTTACATGTACATAATTTTCTCTAAGTAGAGTCTAAAGGGTACTGCCGATGGTGTATAACATTTCAAATTACTGAGTTTTCGGACTTTGTCCGTCGTCTGGTATTCTAGAAACTAGAAAACACGTTTCGGAAGCTGTATCTGTTTCCGTCCTCAGGGGGGGGAGACACCTACTCTGTTGGGTCTCTTAGAAAGAGCTACCCCCCGGTCCAGTGATTGAGGTTAGCTCTTTCTAAGAGACCCAACAGAGTAGGTGTCTCTCCCCCAACTGAGAACGGAAACAGATACAGTTTCCGAAACGTTGTGTTTTCTAGCTTTTAGAATATTTAGCAATGGATAAAGGCCGAAACCCCAGTAATTCTAATTATCTCTATGTTTTGTAACTATGTTCGTTTTAATTTTCTGGACGTTTAGAAAAATATTTCACATGCGAAATATCCGAATATAATGGTAAAAGTTAAAGCTATCCCTGTAACAGGCCATGGAGGTCCATAGGGTTGTGAGACGTCGAGACATTTTCTAGACAATCGGCTCAAAGATGGCGGTAAGGTTGTCAGTCTTACGCGCCGGCCGCGCTTTACTTCCCAGGAAAATTATTTAATTAATTCCTGGTACTCATTTCTGTCGGAGGCTGAGTCGACTCCAGGGCCATAGTGCGGCTGGAAGGAAAATTCACCTCATCGGGACTCGAACCCACGACCTTCAGGCTTGTAGCATAATGCTCCAACCAACTACGCTACCGAGTGCCCCAAATATACTGGCAATAAACTAATAATATTTGAGTGTGTTATCATTCAATATATTTTAATATATTTTACTAACGTTTAGTTTAGTGTATGTAATTTATTCCAATTGTCGGACTCTGAACCTTCTGTTACTGATGGATTTATTCAGAATATGCTTGTTACATGAATTGGGAAACGCAATATGTTTCAAAGTTATTTCAGGAATGAAATAAACAGAGTTTATATGACACACATTTAAAAGATTCGGAGTTTTTTTAATTCGCTTAGTGAGGGGTGAGTCCAACTGGGTCCACTTGGCACGGCGGCCACTAATTGGCCTATTGTACCTGCCCCGGTTGATTATGATGATGGAGAATTTGGTTGAATGAAGATTGGCAGGGTAAACCGAAGTACTCGGAGAAAACTCGCACCAGCGCCACTTTGTCCACCACAAATTTCACTTGACAAGACCCGGGATCGAACCCGGGCCGCCGCGGTTGGAAGCCAGCGACTAACCGCTTGAGCTATGGCGCGGCAAAGAGTCGGAGTTATGAAAGGGGTCGGTACCATGCCATCAATATCAGAGTGTTGTTAGTGTAAGATAATCTATCTCCTAAGTTTTCTTATGTCTACATTCACTGTTGTGAGAAACATCCACATATACAAACGCCCGAATTCATTTCGGATGTCCTAACGAAGTCCGCAACAAAAAGCTGTGGAAGTAGTTGCAGCAGGACTGGTCGTAATTTGGCACTGAAATATGACAGTTTGGTCGATAACAGATTTCTATTACTGATACATACAGAATACTTTAAAAGTAAGGTTACAGGCTTTAAGGGCTTACCCACTTGACCGAACAAAAAGTCCCGGGCAACTATGCTCAGAAACCGATGTCTGCAGGAATATAGGCAGGTCTTGCATTTGGCTGATGCTAGGATCGCTAGGATGACACTGCAGTATGGATTAAGAGAAGGAGCGAAGGACCCAGCTTCGCTCAGTCGCTGGTAAAGTTTCGTGAATAATTTGTGGGGTTGGATTCTGCGTTGTGGATAATGTTCTGAGTGGAGGTCACGTGCTCACCGGGAATTTCCACTGGCACAGCCATATATGTTATGCATGTCTGCTACTTCCTGAGCATAGTAACAAAATCCTATTACGAAACCAACGGCTTTCAAATCGAGCGTCAGAGCACCGGCTATCACTGCTATTTCCTTAGCAGTAGGAGTACATAAGTACTGTATCCACTGAGTCTACTGAGGCAGTCACAACGCTTGCAAGGGAAAGGTAAGCAAAAGTGGATGGCCCTCGCTGACCTATTAATCCATACTGCAGTGTTATCCTAGCATCCAGCCAAATGCAAAACTTGCCCATATCTCAGCGACATCGGCTTCTGAGCATACGTTATCTGGGGTTCTGTTTGCTCATTTAATTGAGTACTATCTATTCGTGGCTCTACAGCCCTTTGTTGGGCCTTGGCCTCTTTTCAGTTTCATAATCCTATACAGAGCCGGTAGGACTCCTTGGACGGGGATCAGCCCGTCACAAGGCATCTACCTATACACAGAATAAATGCACACAGATATCCATGCCTCGAGTGGGATTCGAACCCATGACCTCAGAGTTCGAGCAGGAGAGGACAGCTCATGCCTTAGTCCGCGCGGCCACTGTGATCGGCTTAAGTGAGTATAATACCCTCTTACGTCGGGTATAGAATGCGTTGCTGCCGCGCGAGGCGATGTTCGTTGCTTTGCCTCGCAAAGTCGATACCATGTTGCCGCAAGCGAACTTGGTGCGTGTCGAGGCAAATCGGTGCGGTTCTTTGTCCCACAGCAAAGGGATTTCAGTGTGCTGTGCTCTTTCAGTTGAGACGGTGTTGTGGCGTTCCAGTGTTTCTTTCGCGACACAGGAACAGCGTCGATCAACAGCCGCACGCGGCTGCCGCGCTTCGATGCTCGACACAAACACGGTAAACAAACGAACGAGTTTTCCGCGCATGAACAGCTGCGGGCCGCAGCTACGCACAATCGATACCCAACCTTAGAGCCTGTAACACTATTTTAACGCCCTGCATTTAGTTAAATCCTAATTTAAAGTACACAAGATTGAATAAATGGAAGAGTCACCTGTGGAAGCTTAGCTAGAGACGGAAGTTACTTATTTCGAGAGTTCCTGCATTTAAGACCATTTAGCATAATGTCTGGCTCCGAATTAGGCGTTACGGTACTGACCGTCAGCAGAGAATATTCTCGGGAGCGTGCGTATTCAGTGTAACGCTGATCTCACGTATATAACAGTGGATTAATGGTCGGATTATCTATGGAAACTTTTGCTACAGACAGGGATATTTTATATAAGATTTGATGTTTTAACGGCAGTGACTATAAAGAATGTCGTCTTCTGGGATGTGGGTCCGTGTAGATCTTGTGTGACTCGAAGTGTCGCTTCCATCTTCAGGGTAGAAAAATCCGCGAGCGTGGAAACAGCGTGTGCAGGTGGCTGCAGAATGCGGACCTGCTCACGCTGGTTCATATCTCGTGAATTTTTTATCCTGAACATGGAGACGATACTTTCCTCTTAAAGGTCGGTTCACACAAGATCCACCTGCTCATACTGATTACTCGCTCGCGGATTTTTCTACCATGAAGATGGAGGCGATGTTTTCTTCCGAACCTTCGGTTCGCGCCACATCCCATTCTTCGGGGATGTTATACAACTGTAGACTGAAGGTCGGTTAATTTTATTAAGATGAAAAGTCGTACAGTTATGTGTAAAACGAGTGGGAGAGATTTTATCCGCTGTTGTGTTTGATAACATCCACACTAAAGTTCGGCTGCTTACTAACACAAGGGAAGATAATAAAATGTAAGGTGGAAAAAATTGAGATTATAGTGGTGTTGAGAAAGTGGTCGCTATCAGCAAAACTTACAAACTTTCTGTCAGCATTTATTTCTTATCTGAAGGCCAAATTATTCAACCACCCACTGCTGAGTTAAGTTGTGACTGAAAGAAACGTAATCTCTCTTCGTTAGTGGCGATCTAAATAATAGCTCTTTATGATCTTCTGTCAGTTGAATAAAAAAGACTTTACATTTAGACGAAGTAAGTTTTTTTTTTTTTAGCCAACTTTCCTAAAGTAAGCTTATGTGATCTCCATCCTGTCTGTGTGTCTGTCTCCCCCCATTTTCAACTGTGGAATGCCTGGGCCGATCTTTATGAAACTTGGTATGTATATCATGGCACCTGAGCCCATCCCAACGGCGTGCTTCTTAAATTCCTCTCATCATCTGTTTGTATGTATGTCCCTCTTATCTTTTTTTAGACAAAGGCTCCGTAAAGTGTATCCTTCATTTCATTACTAGGTAACAGCTCGGTAAATACGTTCCCGCGGCAAAAGGTACACGCAACAATAGAAGAATTGTTGGAATCGTCATATTCCATGCGGTCCATGTCTTTGAAAGAAGGGTCTGTGGGTCTGTCTGTGTATCCTCGTATAGTTGCTAGGTAACAACCCAGTAAAGACGTTCCCGCGGCAACGAAGTATTGTTGAAGGTGTCGTTTTATACGCGGTCCGTGTCATATCAAAAGAATATATGTGATTAGTTCTTCCCAAAAGTTCTTGTTAGCCTACTGTCCTAAAGCAGGCTTATGCGATCAGCATCCTAGACGTGTTTTATAAGCAAACTCTCCCTAAACTATTTTAACTAGATATGAGCAGTATACAGGTATTCACTAAAGTTTAGTATCTTAGTATCTATGTAGCTGTCTTTCCAAAACTCGTCAAATTTTCTAGTAGGGCACTTTAAATGAAGGGCTATTTTATTCACTATTCATAGCCAATTAATTTAGTAATACTAAAATTCAGACACTTCATATTGACCTTTTACAATTGAAGATTCACTTATGGACAGGCGGTAATATTTATTGGTCATGGGTGCCGGAAGAAGGCGACAAGTTAACCCCCCCCCCCAAAAAAAAAGATTTTTGGAGAAAAACGCAATCGAAGAAAACAATGAAAATGTGAAATATTAATAATAACATTTATTTTAGAACAATTAATACTCTGTTCCGAATAATCTTGGGAGATCAGTAAAGACTATTTTGAATTATTTATATGCAAATTTTTCAGTAAATTTTCTGTAAGTCCACTTTCCATTGAAAACTTGTTGCCGACTCTTGGGGGGGGAACGCGATCGCTTCCATGATTGCACTGTAATCTACTTTACCGTAATCTGATATTCTGATATTTCTGACGTCACTAAGTAAAATCAGAAGTCATATGTATTGTATTCCTTATCAGTTGAAATCACAAGAATCACATTCTCCACTTGGAAATTGCTTTGCACTATAAAATACGAAAACATGTTCTTATGTTCCGAGTATATTATTCAAAACATAAGATGAGATTTGACGTAGCCACTTTAACCTTTATCAGAGTTCTATGAACTACGTAAAAAATCAACATTTGCGCCAACAGGAAGATAACCAATGACTCACATATCTGCGTCATACTCATGTACTAGAAACATTTAATTGTGTAAAATAAAACTTTAGTTGTTGGCCTACTCTTTTGGTACTTTCATTGGTACATTAAAATAAAGGACCCTATTTTAATATATCAGATCTTAATTTTGGACTTGAAGTTGGAGGAAAATGACATTTCAGGGAAGACAAGTCGAATTTCAGACCGAAAACCTAATGAGATTTATTTTGCATAATCATTGATAAACTGAATTATATTTTAGAACAATAGAAAAGTATCTAAACCCGTATTAGATATGCTCCATCTGCTGTGAGAACGAGAGCACGTCATCGTTAATTAGTGAAATAGACTGACACTTCATCATCACCCCATGTGGAGGCGGGGTCGAATACCTCCACCGTGACACTGTGCGTTGTAGGAGGCGACGAAAATGGAAGTCTCAGATCTGAGACAGTAAAATATAGTCGCGACTCCCAAGGGACTCGGACCCGAGAAAGACTGCCCTGGCAAGGACCAGCAGCTTATGCAAAAGACAGACCCGTCCTCTCGTCAGGGAGGGCGCCCCACAGAAACAAGACCGTAACTGTCAAACGGTAATAATTAATATCTGGTCATACTGACTGACTGACTGACTGACTGACCGTTAGTCGCAATGTGACTTTGACTTTACTTAATCATTATGAAAAGACTAGATTCTATTTTCAACAGACTTCCGATATTCTTATAACAGTGCTTTTTTTTTATCGGCTGTACAGCCCCCTTGGACCCTGGTCTCTGATGTTTCAGTTTCATGATCATTTTACAGAGGGTAGGATTCCTTGGACGAGTGATCACCTCGTCTCAAAGCCCCTACTTAAACACAGGAATACACAAACACAGAATAAACGCCTACACATACCAAACATCCATGCCTTGTGGGGGATTCGAACTCACGATCCCTGCTTCCGAGCGAGCGAAGACAGCAGATGCCTCAGACCGCTCGGCTACCGTAACCGGCTTATAACAGTGGTACATTCAAATATTCGTACAAAGTAGACTCTGTTTGCCAACTGCGTTCATGTCGGTTTCTTGCTTAGCTTATTCTTCGACACTGATGATGGAGGCAATATATTCCTTCGAAGCGTCGGCTGACTCTCACAGACTACACGGCGTTACATTCCAGAAGTTATTAGTCTTCATACCTACGCAGGACGTACATTGGTTCGTACAGCTGCTATGCCCTGTTGGATGCTTCACCCTTTTTTTTTTATTTTCGCTTAGTGGGTCCATTCAGCACGGAGACCACTGATTGGCCTATTGTACCTTACACCGGGTGATTATGATGATGGAGAACTTGGTGGAATTAAGATTAGCAGGGGGAACCGAAGTACTCGGAGAAAACCCGCCCCAGCGCCACTTGTCCACCGCAAATCCCACTTGACCAGACAGTCAAAAGAATAATCTACACGCGTTTCCTTGTTTACAAACTGCAGACCTGACGGAGATGATTGATTTGGACGCAACAGTGTATTCAGTACTCAGCCAGGCCAGACATGTCTGCAGACACAGGCGGCTCTGAATAGTGTGTCAAATATGTTTCAGAATAGAATGCATAAACCGAATGAATACAGAGTAAATGAATGGAGGTTGGAGTCGACGTTAACTCCAGCTATGAAAACGGGCTGCGTTACGAGAGGAAGGGAGACAATAATTTGCAGAAGCGCATGCGTCCCCGATATCTCGAAACTAAAAAGAATATAATTCACTTGAATGGTACAGTGTCCCATGTGTGGGTCAGTACAATGAAATATAACAGCAGATATACGAGAATTCTTTTATATTGTCACGATGCAGGGGGTTGTGCGTGTGGCATAGACGGGATTTGGATAGGATGAAGGGATTTATTGACACCTGCACTCGGGAACACAGGCAATTATAGCCCGACCGCTATTTCCACACATTTTACAGTTCACCATTACCCACGCACTAGGGTTCTTAGCCATTCGTATCCTGGAAACGGATTTATAACAGCCTCAGTCTCACTTCAAACGACATATTAAGTTTTTCTTTTCACAACCTTATTTCTTTCTTGTAATTATTCTGCAACTGACAATTCCAAAGATTCAATTCAATTCTGCTCCCGGGTTCATATCCTGGCAGGATGACATCTAGAAACCCGACTAACTCTTCTCAACTGAATTCTGATACATAACCTTTCTGCACGGACCACGCAGAAAGCACAGCCTCTCTATTGCTGGGAAGGCGTGTTTACAGCGCCGCTGTATAGAAACTGAAGTTATTCTATTATTGTTTGCGTATTCGTTGCCGCGGGAATGTGTTTACGAGTCATTGCCTAGCAATGAACGTCTATTCTGACTTCGCTATTCCGGCTTTCGGGCGTCATGTCAGAATAGAATTCGTTACTCTGGCGACAGTAATAATTATGTAGGTTATATCTCAGACTTATAATATATGTACAATGGCATGACAGATCAACGCAGTCCAAGGCCTTCCTTCATCCACGTATCGGAACCTTGTTAATAGATACTGGCAGGAGGCCTCGGCCAGGATATCGACCTGTCTCGCTTAAAATACTTACTTAAGATAATAAATAGACACAAACACGTATATAATCCTAGTGGGATTCGAACCGACGATCGCGCAGCGGCTGTAATCGGTACACACAGACTCTAAATTAGCTTAAAGAATTCTGATTGAGCTCATTTTTCCTACGTACTCTCTGTAATTGAAATGTGAAATAAATTACCGCTTACCTACGTTACTTCCTTATGCTGAATACAAAGACATAACAGAGCTCCACATTTTCGACTCCTGAACAACGAGTATGAGACAGCGACATGCAACATAGCACGACACTTCGTAACAACTGAATTATAATAACCACAGCCTGTACTATTAATTTTAATATAATGTTAATTTTAGATCTTATGCGGTAGCGTAGTTAGTTGAGGGGCTATGTTACAAGCCGGAAGGTCGCGGGTTCAAGTCCCGATGAGGTCATTGGATTTTTTTCAATTGATCTAACCCTCCTAGCCGCACTATGGTCCTAGGGCCGACTCAGCCTCTAACAGAAATGAGTACCAGGAATTAATTAAATAATTTTCCTGCGGGTAAAACGCAGCCGGCGCGTAAGGCTGACAACCTTACTGCCATCTTTGAGCCGATTGTCTACATAACATGGGACCTTCAACGTCTCACAACCCTATGGGCCTTCACAGCCCCTTGTAAGGACAGCTTTACTTTTTTATACGAAATTTATGATTCCGATATTTTAAATCACGTATTATATATATTGTAAAGTTTCCTTTTAATACGGTACAACTCCTGAAAATTATGTTGCATGACAGAAATTTCTCGATTTTTAGCAATATGTAATCAACAAAAACAAATTATTAACTAGATATACTTATAAGGTTATATCGAAGCATTCGTTGCACATTATTTATTAATTAGCAATTGTCTTTGATATTCCGACTTACATGGCACACTCTTTTACATAAATTGTTTAAGAGTTTCTACATACACACAACGAGTCCTTTAAACCTATTTCGAAAACACATTGTGTACTCCACGTTCCGACCGTGAATGGTCATTGTTAGGTGTTTTAAAACTGTTTTGGAGACTGCTGTGCTTGCGTTTTGCGTTTCTAATATTCGATGTGTAGTCCCATCACAAATTCGTGTTGTTTTGTCGTGCTCCTGCTACGAAGAAACACTCAGCACGACGGAAAACACCGATGTGTGATGGGACTACACATCGAGTATTAGAAGCGCAAGACGCAAACACACGCAGTCTCCAAAACAATTTTAAAACACCTGAAGATGATCAATGACGGTCGAAACATTTAGTGCACAAACTGGTTTTAAATATGTTTGAAAGGCTGATTGTGTAGATGTAGAACCTTTTAAACAATTTATTGAAAAGAGCGTTGCATATAAGTCGGAATATCAAAGATATTTGTTAAATGATAGATATACTTAAATGGTAATTTATATCTTAATGTAAACTTGTTCTAGCTGAAAGAGTTCATTAGTTTAAAAGAAATAGCAGTTTTCAAATAGCCCTATCTATTTATTCCAAATATAAGAGTTTGACCTTCTTGTAGGTCCTTTTCAGAAATTTCGCTTTATTTTGTTACTGAAATATAGCCATTTTCACATTGTAACATCTACTGGAACATAAGGCGGTGGAATAATCCGTTTTATTTATTCAGACCACAATTTCTATTACGTACTTACTCAGAACCAAAACTGCTTTATTCTGTTCGAAGAACATCTGGGTTGAGCATCAAATAATAATTACTTGTTACAATTTTGCACTAATGTATTGAATTATGGAATCTACAGATAATTCCTGGAATCAGAATTACACTCGTTCAATTGTAATCTGCAGACGTCAAAGTTCCACTTTACTTCAGAGTGGTTTATTATTATCGATTACAATTAAAGGATAAATAATCAATAACAAGAAAAAACATTGAAGATAAAAGCGAACTAGGTCTGACTGTCATAAACCAGAATCTGCAGATAAATGTTGTGAAAGTAATCCTCACGGTTCTTCCTGGAAAAGTCTGCTCTATTGGATCACAGTCTTGACAAAGAGGACCTGTACTCTGAAATGTGTCTCACTCTTTTATGCATTTCGTCGAGACAGGGCGTGAAATGAATTAACTCATAATGCTTACGTCCTGACTGTTCGTCCGTCCGCAAATTTTATACACGTACTTGAAGCAACTGATAGAATTATAATAAAACTTTGTAATCTGGATCTCCACTTATATTCGTCGAGCGAGTTTGGTTTTGTTTCGTGCTGGTCAAATATACAGGAAGCTCAAATTGAACTTTACCCACTGGTCCCTCTTCACATCAGTTCTATATGTGCGTACATATTATCACGTGTTAGTGACTAGAGTGGGGTTTGAATTGGCAATAGGATTTATTGAAAATTTATATCTCGTAACTACAGGTAAGTATAACAGTTTCACAATTCTACACACTCTACAAATCACTGTACTGCAGGATGCAAACAGTCTTCTATATCTTCATCAGTCGTTGCTCGGTAAGGTACACCAACAATGGAGATTTCTTTGCTTCCGTTCTCGCGTAGTCTCATAACTAACTGATGGAGGCAACTTAATCCAATGTCCTCAGCTCCCGACCGTCCACTACTCAGGGTTAGAATCAGAATTACTTTACGACTGGAGGTTTACCGTCAAATATGCCTTTTCTTTCCGGGAAGCGGTAAAATTTTGAATAAATAACCTCTCATGGGGTTTAAAATGCGGCTGTGACAGCAGAGCTACACCTAGATGTAAGTCTTGCAGCTGTTTACAGAGTTCACAGCGCCGCCTCCAAATATCATTTGCATTAAATGCTATGATTTTGAGCAGCCATTTAATTTTATCAAGTTTAAGTGCCATTTTTGTAATGACCTTTATTTTGTTTTATCCTCACACAGTTTCACAGAGTTCTGCCATTATCTGTTGCACTATAGTAGCTGTTTTTAAAGTGTTTATTAGTCGAACTAGGAGCCTGTACTGTCAGACCTGTACTCTGAATTTCCTGTTGTGGCAGATGCTGCTGCACTGGTGGCCGCAAACCTTCTCTCTCTCTGCGGTGCCTGTGGTTGTTAGTTTTGCGTGTCTTGACTCAGTGCAACTGCGTAGGACTGCTCTGGTGAGGTCAACTTAGAGAAGAACGTCTTCCCAGAGGATCTATTGGAAACTCCTTGTGCTCTTCTGCTTTGCAGTTCTCCTTTCGCATGGCTGCAGCCTTGATATGACGCTAGATGAGGCTTCTCTATTTCTACTAGGGTGTAACTGCAGCAGCTTGGCGTAGATTCTATATGTGTTTTTCAGGGCATTCTCTATGTATGTGGCCACCACGGCACCACAAACATCGAGGGGGTTGCTTGCAGTTGGCCCATATATGACCAAAGTTTTGGCAGTTGTAGCATTGCATCAGGCCAGTCTCAGCTCTGTATAATTTTGTTTTAATTCGCATAGTGGGGGGGGGTGGAGTACAGCTGGGTCCACTCGGCACGGCGGCCACTGATTGGCCTATTGTACCTATCCTGGGTGATTATGATGATGGAGAATTTTTGGTGGAATGAAGATTGGCAGGGGAAACCGAATTACGCGGAGAAAACCCGTCCCAGCGCCACTTTGTCCACCACAAATCCCACTTGAGCAGACCTGGGCTCGAAACAGGGCCGCCGCGGTGGGAAGCCAGCGACTAACCGCTTGAGCTATGGCACGGCCCCAGCTCTGTATAACTCTACCCTGACAATAAAGTGATGAAGGCTATTCAGCTTGAATATCTCGAGATTTTATGTTTTTCTTAAGGTTCCAAGTGGGTTCTTCCTTTGGGTGCTCTTCGAGGGGTCGTAATTTGCTTCACGTTAATGACGTTGAAGCCTAAGTCCCCAAGGCTGTTGGAAATATCATCTCCCGTCTGGGTGAAAGTGACGGATTATTGCCTTTATAGGTTCTTCATAATTTGGGGAGAAGGTAAAATAGTGGGGATTATTTTTCTCCAAGTATGATTTCATGGCTGAATAATCCGCCATTTATTTCGTTATGTTACATGTTCCATCTTGTGTATTTTGGAACTCGTACTTTCCTTTGACCTGGTCTTTTAAGTCACTTTGGTAGAAGCCATCATTATTGATGGCGGCCTACCTGACTTTCTGGGAACCTCCCGCCCCGGTAGATGGTTCTCTGATCCAGTAGTCTCTGTGTCCATGCCAGTAGTTCTGAGAGGTGGGAGGAAGTTGCAAATTAGCACCGATTTTAGTGGCATCTTGACATCTGCGGATATTGGAACTTTAGTCTATTCTTGGCTCTCTGCGCGGTATTATTTGAGATATGTACCTTGCGTCTCCTTTCTTCCTGGAAGTCGTCGTTCTAGGGCGTTGATTGCACTGAGGTTTTGTTCACTGAGTGATTTTGTCCTGCTTGTGCATTCACCTTCAGGACAGCCTTCGGTTCATCCAGTATTACCATGTACATGCCGTACAGAGCGTTACAAAGCAGCTTCCCATATAGACCTTTAAGAAAGTTTACTCTGTTCTTCTCCGCGCTTTCACAAAGAGGTCCACTCAGAGCTTCCTCCCCTTTTGATTGGTGTGATTCCGGCAAAGTTCTCAATACCACTGACTAATTTATATACTTGTTGCACTACAGAAGCTGCTTCTGGGCATTTGTTCGTGATGGCATCATATTCGGATTTCTGTGTTAAATATTTTTAGAATTTCGGCATCTTGGTGTGTACTCTAGTTCACCGCAATATATACCTCTTGCTGAAATCGTACCTCTCCGAAAGGTCTTTCCAAGTTAGAATAAACACTGAAGTTTCAAGCATCCGCAACATAAAATCGGGAGTACCGCAAGGAAGTGTTCTGGGCCCATTCCTATACTTAATATATTCGGCTGACCTACCAACTACTGACAACACAGTATTGACCACATTTGCTGATGATACGGCGATACAGCGAACCATAACCCGATAACTGCCTCCGCAAACCTACAAAACCACATAAATCTCCTACAACAGTGGTTCCACAAATGGCGCATGAGCATAAAAAACGAGAAATCAGTCCAAATCACCTTCACCAATCGCCGAACCACTTGTCCGCAAATAACAATCAACAACAGGAACATACCACGCAACGCCGAAGCCAAATACTTAGGTCTTTACCTAGATCAAAAATTCACGTGGAGGACTCACATCAAAAAGAAACGCCAACAGTTAACGCTGAAAGAGAGACAGCTGCACTGGCTGCTAGGAAAACGCTCGCAATTGTCCCTGGAGAACAAAACCCTGTTATACAAGGCACTCTTAAAACCTATATGGACCTATGGCATCGAGCT
>NW_019723298.1:2018163-2024815 GCF_002891405.2 Cryptotermes secundus
TACCTGTAGACAAACACAGAAAAACGCACACAAACATCTATGCCCTGAGTGGGATTCGAACCCACGATCCCGGCTTCCAAGCGAGCGAAGACAGTGCATGCCTTAGACCGCTCGGCTACCGTGACCGGCAACATAAATTAGTACCAGGAATTAATTAAATAATTTTATTCGGGAGTAAAGCGCGGCCTGCGCGTAAGGCTGACAACTTATTCGCCATCTTTGAGCCGATTGTCTAGATAATGTGGAACTCTGAACGTCTCACAACCCTATGGGCCTTCACGGCCTGGTACAGGGATAGCTCTACTTTTTTTTACTTTTTATCTGTTGCAGTGGGGACGTGTTTATTGAGCCGTTACCAAGCAAAGGATATTGCAAATAAGTCACAATATTTACATAAATAAATAAGGATTATATCATATATAAAACTCATTCAGATATTTAAAATATCACATTTTCTTCCAAAACAGGTATTATCAATTTGGTACGGTTCGTCCAGATAATGCAGCGGCTTCTCTGGTTTGATCTGTATCAGAAGATAATTTTATTAATAGATTATATGTACTTGGAACATTCTTGTTCTCAGATTTTTTGCCCGAATGCAGTTGATTCCGATATATAAATACTGAACACACACACACTCATATCCAGTATACTCAAGTGTAAATATAGAGCACGCCTCTTCTCATACTCTCAAGAGTTCAACAGAACCGCAATGAAGTCAATAGCGATACTCATCGCGGCCATTGCTGTGCTTGCTTGCAGCGTGTCCACGGCAAGTGTTCAGGAATTGCAAGAAAGGTAAGAATTTTATTTATTGTTGATTATTAAATCTCTCGTCTCTTACAGAAGCTGAAGTCAATTAGTGTCCATGCAAGAAATCTCACTGGACCCTATCCGGATTAATAAAGGGCTCATCCAAGGGGAAGCACAACAGATCACTGAAGCCGGTTTTTATGGCCCACCCCTTACATACATAGTCGTACTATTGCTTTAATATCGATGATAATGTTGACTTATAGACCGAAGCCGCCATTTTTCAATTCAAGTTGCTCCTCACTTATCCTCACGAGGCTGAGTGTACCCTGATCCAGACCCACTACTTCTCCGAAAAACTTGTAGCGTCGGGAATCGAACCCGGGACTTATGGATCTGTATCCAGAACTATGACCATTATAACAGGCATATATATATATATATCGGTTATGTTACGCGTTTCCACTGTTTTACAGCAATAAATCTATATGTTTGGTGCGCTGAGAAATAATATTTGTGGAAATCGTTGACTATCACAGATATATAATAAAGCTTATGCTCTTTTGTTGATTGCAACCTTCAAAACTGATCCACAATAAAATGGTATTTTTATTGATTTAGCGGTTATCGACTCTGCACAAACTTTTACGACTGCCGGGCAGGTTGCTAATGCATCTTATTCAGTCTGAGGGAAGAGAACTGCCTGATATTTGCAATATAACCAATGTATGCCGGGCCTATATGTGAGAATTAGATAAAGAGACGGAATATTAACTCACATAAATTAATTTTGCGTTTCTATTCCAGGAATAGCGCCGAGATTCGTGAGCGTATCAGATCAGCCGCCAATGTATTTGTGGACGCTGTGGTGGAACGCCTGCGAAAATATGCATTGGAACATTCCCTGGAACCTTTGGCTGTCCCTGATTTGACACGGAAATTCACTGTGGTGAGTAACATGGAAAATACCACGGATTAGTCCTCTTAATTTGTAACCTATTTGAAGAATTAAGCTGCAGATTTTCCACAAAAAATATCATGAACATGACTGAAAATATTCGCGTTGAAAGAGACAATAGAGTTCGAAATATTTTTACCCAGTAATTTAAACTTTTGTATCCAATAGTTTTCGCTTTAATGAATGCAGCACCTCTTTATATTTGTTCACATTCCTACCCTAATATCATAACAGAAGTTTACAGGACATATTTGTACGATTCCAGCAGAAAATTAACCAGGAAAATGTACAAAACCAAATTCATGGTTACACATAAACAGAAGCAATTTTGTCCATAATACAGTAATGAAATTTTAACACAATTATGTTTCAGGACATTGTCCATCTAAATAAAGACAGGACGATGGATAATGTTCAGAAACACAACAGTTGTATTAATATACTCGTATCATCGTCACAAACTTTTAGCGTTTATAAAATATTCAACTTAAAATAATGTAATATGTGGCTTACGTTAAGTATTATTACTATATATTCAGCAAATTCGTAGGGTAAACACATGTTATGTAAACACGGCGGCGAAAAATAAGCATACACATATTTGCTTAAATATTTTACGACCAATATATGAATCACACAAATCAGCTACAATAATATCACTTATATGTAAAACCCATTAGCAGCCTCAAAAACTGTAGTACAGGCGTGAACTCTGTGAAAAAAGGGGACATTCAGTTGACCTTACTCTCAAGAATATATATATGTTGTTTCTGACAGTATTTGAATTCTCTTTTATTCTGTCATACTAAAGGACACCTTCGTCATCAGCGAAATGTTTGCCACCAAGGATGAACCGCTTTTCGAGACAAACACTTCCCAATTCCTTTGTATTGAATCCTCTTGCCCACAAAATCGTACAGCATAACTTTTCTTTCGGTAGTATACTCCTAAAACATGGTCGCCTTTTGACTACTGAAACCAGCCTCTGAACATGCGCATGCCCTTCTGCTACCTAGACTGTCATGAAACTGGACTGTTGCTACCTAGTGATCACATAGAAAACCTATTACATCCATTACATTCCACTTGTGGTCTATTTACTGACTCTCGCTCGCATAAATCAAGTGAATAAAGAAGTCAGCAGCTCTGGAACTTCAATAGCAATAGCCGGAAATATAGTATCCATTTATTACGAAACCTTAATTTATTTCTTTAACATCACGAGATTCCTAAACTGTATTCATCCCATTGTAACGACCGTATCTTATCTCTGTTCACCAGACAATCTTCGGAGCGGAGGCTGAAGGATTTCTGTATTTAACGAACGGCTGGCTGCGAGACCTGATAACACTTCTCCGATCTGGCGAAGCAGACGTGGAGTTCGTTGGTGACCTGGTGCACATCTCCACAGACCTCGTGTTCGAAAGGCTCCATGTAAGTTACATGACTTGCGACCTGAACTCGAATTAATTTGGAACTTAAGTCTTGTAGCTGTCTGCTCGGCGCGAGAAACCCTAACTCTCCAGCCGTCATGTTTCTATCATATGTCGACTAATTACGCTGTCAATAACTGGAGTAAGTAATAGGAACACGAGAAGGGATAAACCGAGCAAGCTCCGTCACACAGAAAAGGCTCAACCTGCTGGTTTCTCCAACACCGGAACACAAAACCGGAAATACATTTATTTAAGCAGGACCACTATATGATATGAAGAAAACAGTCTTCTGGGATGTGGCGGCGTGTAGATATTTTGTTAACCGACGTTTCGGAGCAACGTATCGCGTCCATCCTCAGGGTAGAAGAAAAAAGAAGGAAATCCACGAGCAAGGAACCAGCGTGAGCAGGTGCTAACAGACTAATTAGTTCCTCTGTTCGTCCGTTACACAATACCTACACGGCGCCACATCCCACAAGACTGCTTTCTTCATAGTCACCGCTGTGAATACCTAAAATCTTACCACTATATGACATGTTTGGCGTTGAGAAGAAAGTGACATCTTTAGGCTACAATATATATATACAATTTTAAATTGAAGAAAGACGCCCCCTCAGATCCTACAAAGGCCTATACTATTTTCAGTAAAAGGCAATGTTCTTTGAGCGATTAATGGACTTATAAAATTAATTTTTTATTAAATAACTGACCAATGAATGGAATGATTAACATATTGGACAAAATAAATAAACGAGAGTTGTCTAAAGGCTACTTGGACATCTCGATAAAACAGCCGTAAGGCATCTATGCGGGGTCCAACATGGGTAGTTGTTGACATTTTGTCAGTCAGAAAACGCAAATAATATTATTTATTTATTTATTTATTTATTTATTTATTCGTATTCTTTCTTCATACACTTGTTTATAAGCCTAACTAGTTCCTTTCACTTGGTTTATTTATTTTTGACCTCTTTCTATCCCTTCAATTTTGTCAATGTTCATTTTTATGCCATCGTTCTTCAGTTTGCCTCCTTGGTTACTCTGTGATTTAGCTCTTTAATTCGATATAAGGTGTACGGCCATTAAACATTTCCTTCCACATGGGCTTATATGGATTAAAATAGACCTTAAAGAAATAGGGCGCTAGTTTTTGTACAGGTGAACACAGTGATATTATGACAATTTTTTCTCCCAGTATTTCCGTTCCTCTACCAATTCTCATTCCACGAAATGCTCCATTCATTTCATCTATTTTCCAGCACTATTACAGTGGGAAATTTACTTCCCAAGTAACAGATATTCAGTCTCGTTCAGCCCTAAGGAAAAGAGGAACTGGACTGGTTCCAACTGGCTCAGAATGGTACCCAGTAGCAGATTCTTGTGAACATGGCGACAAAACGCTTTGTTCTGTAAGAAGCGGCAATCATTTTGACCCGTTAATTTACTATCATTTTCTAAAGGAAGGCTCTATTTCATTGGGTCAAATGTAATGTTTATGCGTATAACTGTACGTACAGACAATGATTCGTACTCTGTAGCACTGCGTATGCATACAGAGAGCTGTAAAGAATTTAACCTACTTGATAAATGTTCTGCTTTCAGCTGGATTATGATTTCCGCGTTTCAGTCTTCGGTTTACAGCCTTCTGGAGAGCTCTTAGGCAGAGCGGAAGGCCTTCGAATTGCAGTTGTTCTCAATGCCGATCTAACCACTTTCAGGACAACGCTTTCCCGCTTCACCGTTGTCGGTGCAAAGTAAGATTGCCATCATGTCAGTATTAGGTTGTAAATATTCATGTTGCTGCAGCTGTAGATTCTGTAGTTATTCTCAGAGGATCTTGTACTTTGATGTACGTATATCTGGTCTATATGACCCTATTTTCTTTTATTATTTGTATATGTTGTGTCATACGTAAGTAATTATTTTTATGTCTACAGTAATATCTGTACTTGTAAATACTGTGATCTGCAATGCTCACTGGAGAACTAGGAAAAGCATAAATATTTTAGTCGCATCACGTGACGGAAAGAGACCACTTTGGAAACCTTAGAACAAGTCATAAAACAATATCAAAATTGCTCAGATATTTTAAAATGTGAATAAATGCCCAGTGTACTTATAATGTTCACATTTTCATATACCATATTATAGTATAGTTCCAACGACAAAAACTTTTCCACAAAGTATACAAATCTGTTCCCAAACGAGTTAAATTTGACGGTTATTAAAAAAATATCTGATTTAAAATGTTAACTAATTACTCCCTCAGAACGAGAAATAGACTGTTCATATCCTCTTTTAATCATTAGAACACGTAAAGCTTGTTTGATATTTATTCGTAAGACAGTCTTGTAAATACAACACTTCCTAGTTTATTGCTAAACTCTGCTTAGTCTATGTTTCATTTATGTTACAATCCAGGCTAGACTAATTATCGTTTGCTCGGGATTACTAGGTTTCTGGACTCTTCATTGTCCGGTATTCTAAAGGGCACAACGTTTCGGAGACTGAGTCTATTTCCGTTCTCCGGTGAGGGGATGGGAAGTACCTACTCTGTTGGTGCCGTTAGAAAAGCTAACATCTATCACTGGAACAGGAGTCTTCAACCCCTCTCACCTGAGGAAGGAAACAACTGTAGTTTCCGAAAGTTTTGTTATTTAGAAAACCGGACCATGCAGAATCTCAAACCCCAGTAATCCCAGATGATGGATACCGTTGTTAGAAACCTTTAGAATCTACTTCAGAGTTTGTTTAAACCAATAATCTAGGAGTTATTGCATTTACAGAAGAGTGTTACACATATAATGCAGGTACACACATCAAGTACTCAACAAATGAAAGAGAATGCTTAAATACAATATTATGTAAGGCCCATAATGTATTTTAGACTACTTTAATAATATGTACTTTTATTATTGCT
The DNA here is from genome assembly GCF_002891405.2 of Cryptotermes secundus. Taxonomy (NCBI): domain Eukaryota; kingdom Metazoa; phylum Arthropoda; class Insecta; order Blattodea; family Kalotermitidae; genus Cryptotermes; species Cryptotermes secundus. The sequence continues at coordinate 2,024,231 of NW_019723298.1, forward strand.
GTTGCGGAAAATAATGTTGTCAGAATGTTGTGTCTCAATAATTGTGTTTTCCTCATCAGGAACATAGCTGTCGAAGCTGTTGGAGGAGGTTTGCCGTCCGATCTACTGAACACACTCATCGATCTTGTGAAACCTTATATCCAGGACGATATACTGAGTTTCATAGAAGAGAAGATGAAATCGACTCTGGAAGACGCTCTCGTGGATTTCGATATTAGCGAGATCATTGATCTGTAAAGCTCAATACTGGATCTGAATGCAATATTAAGTCTTCTTGGATGATTAAAAGACTTATATTGTGGGGTAACATTGTTATCTGTATAGAACTGTAAGGTTGATTTTGGACTCTATCCATCGTCTGGTATATATAAGCCAAAAAACCACAACGTTTCGGAGACTGGATCTGTCTCCGTCCTCAGGTGGATGTGGCAAGATAGACCTACACAGTTGGGCCCGTTAGAAAGAGCTGATTGAGACTAGCTCTTTCTAACGGGCCCAACTGAGTAGCTCTATCTTGCCCCATCCACCTGAGGAAGGAGACAGATCCAGTCTCCGAAACGTTGTGTTTTTTTGGCATATACAGTG
>NW_019723298.1:2025119-2056725 GCF_002891405.2 Cryptotermes secundus
AGCGGTCTCTCTCCTTCTGGCCTTCCCACCGAAATCTTGTAAGCATTCCTCTTCTATCCCGTGAATCCTACGTGCCTTTGTTCAAAATATTCTCCTCAGTACTCATCTATTCTCAAGGACCTTATGTTCTTCGTTCAATGTCAGAGACCAAGTTTAACACCCATACAAAACAACAGACAAAATTATATATATTAAGTTTTGTGTTTTCAGACACCAGACATTAAAACAAATCTATTTATTCTTAGGTCAATAAGCCCCAGAGATGCATGGCGTTTAAATGTTAAATAATTCACCAATACAAAAGATAATATTTTGAGCATAATAATTATAATTTATTTTAGGTTCTAACGACTCCCTTTATACTGCTGAGACTACATTACGAACAACACTAAAGATTAATTGTAACTAGATACGGAGATTAAATGAAAGTTTTATTGTCTATTTCGCCGTATTACCTCTGAATTCGTCTGGCAACTGAAATATATTGACGCTGTTGCATTTAATTATATTTCTCATTAAAATATAATTTTATGATTGTTTTCCACGTAACACGTTTTATGTAATTTACTGTTGCGTATACACTCCTGCGAAATGATTAAACATAAAACCAGTCCGGCTGAAATCGACAGTGAGCATGAATAATTTATTCTGTAGCACTGAAAATGGATTGTAGAATATTTAGGTACGCTTAATGCCAGTCAGACGCCTAGTAATCCGCACATGGAAATGTCAAAGCGGGCTTCTTCAATATTACATTTTAATTTTATTATTTATTATTTATAAATAAACTGTGTTTCATTATAAATAAAAAAAGAGCATTATTCAAGTTTAGCAGTAACCTAGGGATTTTGCCGTATCATAGCTCAAGCGGTTAGTCTCTGGCTTCCCACCGTGGCGGCCCGGGTTCGATCCCGGGTCTGGTCAAGTAGGATTTGTGGTGGACAAAGTGGCGCTGGGGCGGGATTTCTCCGAGTACTTCGGTTTCCCCTGCCAATCTTCATTCCACCAAATTCTCCATCATCATAATCACCCGGGACAGGTTACAATAGGCCAATCAGTGGACGCCGTGGCGAGCGGACCCAGTTGGACTCCACCTAGCGATTCCAGCAGGAAACAAGCCTACAGCATTGTCACTATACAAACCCGTCAATATAATGTGTTAATAATTTTACGTATAGTTCCGTTGTTAGGCGAAGACCTCAAAACAAACGAGACAACAGTTGTTGCTATGCAACGGCGAGGTAAACACGCCTCTACAACAATAGCGTTACTGTTAGAAAAGAGGTTTCCTACTCGGTCCGTTAAAGGAGTTATAAGATAGACAATTAGGGCAACCCAGTTAGTTCAGAGTTTAGTTCTACATGGAAGGGTGTGAAGATAGAATCTCAGCGCTTAAAGCTGAAGAATCTTCACTGTTAGAAGCCGTTGTCAAGGAACGGCTGGTAAAGAGACAGCAGGCTGAAAAAGGCTTAACGGGTATTGTGATTTTTGAATTGTTGAGATTAGCGGTGGCGCTGTAATTACTTGATTTTTCAAGTCGTGTGTGTAAGTGGTAAATATATCCATTCACCAATACAGACAAATCCAAATTTGTTCCTGTGCTTAATTAATTAAGCACCACGCCATGAAGACATAAGAGGGAATCAAGGTATGCGTAGTTTCACCATTCATGACCTGGGCACTAGATGGATGCGAGTTGTCAGCTTCACGCTCTGGCCGCTTTACCCCCTGGGAAATTTAGCCCGGTACCAATTGGATAGGAGGCTGGGTGGACCCCAGAACAGGTCTGGACGCTATGGAGAGAGAAAAATCTTGTCCTACCGGGAAAAGAACCCCGGCCGTCCGACCCCTAGCTCGTCGCTTTATCGACTGGGCTAATCCGACTCTCTTATCTGAATCACAGGTTAATAACAACTCTTCCGACATTTTATACAGATCCATATACTGAATATAATCGAAATCTTGTCATCAGTTTCAGAAATGAAATACTGGACGTAAATACGTTGCGTCTCCCTAGCCAGTCAGCATAGCTTCTGTATTAATAATGTTACATTTCTCCCGTGATTATAACGGCTTCCTAAAAGCAAATTTTATGTATCGCTTAGTTTTGATTTACGGCTTAGAAGACTGCTGTAACCAATTATTTAAAGAAGAATTTCTATACAGTATCTAAGGGGGAGGGGGATATAATTAATATTTTAGGATGCAATGGAGTCGTTGCGTGTTCTTAATGTCTAAGTATAACACAGCGTTTGGCAGCAAAATACTGAGAAAGATACGTGGAGCTAGAAAAGAAGATTAAAAATTGAAAAATATCATTGAAATAATAAAATCAAAAAGAACTGGTCGGGACATTTAGCACGCATAGGAAGAAATGAGGAACATAAAGTTCTGCATGGAAAATTCAAACGAAGAGACAATTTCGTAGACCTATATATATATATATATATATATATATATATATANTGTAATTGTTTCAGAATAAACACAGAGGATTCTGTTAAAACTATTATAAAAATACTGAAACAAAGGCGACATTAAATCACTTGATCATCTAAGTACCTACCAATACTCACAGTATACGATTTTGTATCACTGAGTTAATAATAATCTAGGAAAATATAACACAATCAGGACATTCAGCCCAATAGGAGGAGGACAAATCTAATATTTCTGTCGACTATTTCAACGTGGAAAAACAAAGGTTTGAATGAAATTATCCTTACAGTTCTAAGGTCACAATTGGGGCCACTTCCTGAATACGTGAACCACAAATAAAGTTACCTGAACTTTGTTTCTCTTCCAACATTATCACGAACGGAACCTCTGCGCATCATGAGACTCTGTATCACACACAGCAACAGTTTAATTTCTATTGTCTCTATGCCTAACAAGCTAAAGCAAACAAATATTAAAACCTAGTATCAATGTTCTTTGTACCAGCACACTCACACACACACACACACACGTTACAGTCTTTACATAATTGTGCAACGAGGTAGATTGTGTTCTGTCACATGAAACATCTACTGGAAGCCTGATATGTTTCGTAACAAGAATTTCTTGGAAGAATTAATGACACCAGTTTTCCTTCAAGTGTTCCATTCTTTAAAGTGGTGGTATTAAGGGCTTTATTTTGGTAATTACACTATGTGTTGGCCCACTTCTGTATAAAACTTTTCTTTTTCCTTTGGCGCTACAGCTCCAATTCAGGCCTTGGCCTACCTCCATGAAACTCTCCGTTTCACTTCAGTTTACTGTATTTTAGATATTCGGTAGGACTCCTTGGGAGGGTGATCAGCTCGTCGCAAGGCCTCTGACTGTACACAAACACAGAAGAACGCATGCACACACACACACAACACACAAAACATTCATACCCTGAGTGGGATTCGAACCCACGAACCCGGCTTTCGAGCAAGCGAAGACAGTGCCTGCCTTAGATCACTTGGCTACTGTGACCGGCTCTGTATGAAATTTGCTTTTATGTATATTCCAAAACTGTTACATTTGTCGGACGTAACCTCAAATATCCACAATATGCACATCTAGGTTTTTAATTTTTTACACTTAGAAAGAATTCCACAGAGTATTTGCACACAGAATTTCACCAGTAATTTATTAGTAATCAGCATCAAACTAAAGCTGAACATATGCTTCACGTTTGTTGCTCTGGTGCACTCACAGAAGTGTGTCTTAACACACGCTGCATGTATTTAGAATGTCTATTGCTTCACAAGACCTCAGATCACAACATTAAATGGTAAAATGTAAAGTTGTCCTTGTGCTTAACTAATTAAGCACTAAGACATGAAGGCATATCAGGGAGTGGTTGTATAGAGCCACATTTTCTTAACCTCGGCACTAGCTGGAGGTGAGTGGACAGCTTCACTCCCCGGCCACTTTACCCCCAGGGAAAGAGCCCCCGATACCCAATGTATAGGAGATTAGGCGGACCCCAGAGTCGGTCTGGACAACGTGGAGAAGAGAAAATTCTAGTATTAATCCCACATGAGTATTTCTCACACGCCGCAATTTTTATATTAAGACATGCAGATCTGTCTCTAAAACCGGATAGAAAGCTGATAATGTTAACAAAATGACAAGAATTTATTTTCACAATGAAAATGTATTTTAGAAATATCTAATTAATTCAATAAGCACTGCGCTGTGAAGGCGTATGGGGGAATGGAATTACAGCTCCATCATTCTTAATATCGGCACTAGATGGAGCTGAGTGGTCACCTTCACTACCAACCCCCGGAGTAACAACCAACGGTATCCATTGTATAGGAGGTTAGGTGGGACACGGAGCTGGCCTGTACTTATCCCCTTGCCGAATATCGAACCCCGACTCCTCGGCTGTCCAGCCCGTAGGCCAGTCACTATACCGACTAGGGTAACCCGTCTTCTCGCATTTTATTCACATACAGAATATTAAAATGTAAAGTCCTTAAACAAGATTAGTGTCGTCGTTGATTATCTTGCTAATTTTATATCCGGTTATCCTATAGATAGATCTCCATACTTCAATTTTATATATGGTTACGTGATCCCAATTCCGACACCCGTGTCCACGTGACAGAGTGATTATAGACGGGGTTTGGATTGGTAATCGGATTCATTGAACATTTAAACACAACTCGTGACTATAATTCACACTTCACTAATAAACACACCAGTGTCCAGATTCACGTTAACACTGCCATTGCTTGGTAGCGGCTTCTATTGGCGGACGTTCCCTTTCCTCTGTGTTCCCGAACTGTCCCCGGCCTAAGCTGCCAGCTTCTATCAGCAACAACTCACAACGACTTAACTGCAGCAGTTTTCCAATTAACTATCTCATTTTCCAAACAACTTTCACTCCACTAACTTCTCCTGGAAACTAACATCTCGGCATGGACCGCACAGAAAACACCGTTCCTCTGCTACTGCTTACGGTAACAGCCTAGTAACGGCCGTAGCATAATTTCTCATTTCGCAGTCGGTGCCTAGCAATGGGTCAACATGCCACAATATATATACAGTATAATACAAAGAATCTAGTTAGTATTTTTGATAGGAGAAAATCGAAATGCAAATAGCGAGCTGTCCGCAAACTTTGTGTTCGTCTTACTGTCTTTCAAGAGAATTCATAGATTGGCTACAAACCTAACGGAATGGAAGGCACAAGAGAAATATACCCTTATACCTTACACAATTAGATAAGTAGGCCAAAAGTTGCGGTAGAGTTCTTAAGTACATAATCTGTTTACAGGCCACGGAGGGATTATGATTTCAGGAGAATAGTATTATATTGTACCTTAGTTAAATGCTGTAGGCATGCTTAATAAGCTTCTTTAATTAAATACAGGAGTGGAAATTGCGGGCTTACAAAGTTAAATGGTGTTTCTTGTGCTAAGGTGGAAATTATTGGCACATCTGAAAAGAAAATTTATTTGTATGACTACCGTTACTGAGCTTTCTTGGCCCGGAGATTTCCCAAAATAAGCAGCATTAAAATAATTAAATTTCTTATTTAATATGGTAACCATACGAATTGTACAGATTGATTCTAAATTATTGTCGAGATTTCTATCTACTATAAAGGGAAACACCGACACTAATTTAGAAGCAACCTGTATTTTTTTTTTTTTACTAATATTCTATTAGCCTATTCAGCATTTTGGTTCCTCACAATGATAGTTCTGTTATGTGTTCGCAAAGACATGTTGAAAGATGAGCCTATTAGCTTTGTCAGTTCTCTCTGTCAATCTGCAGGCATATCTCTCCGCACGCAGTAACTCGAGACCCGTGGAAAAGATTTTCATTAAATACTATATCGAAGAGTGCCATTATAATTTTTGATACATTCCAATTTTGTAAGATTTGAGGCTTTCACGGCAGTGACTATGATGAAAGCAGTCTTCTGGGATTTNTCTATGACTGTCACATACTCGTACTTGCTCCATTCCTTGCTTAACTACGAGTATCTCCTCTTCTGCGTGACTGACTTGGTTCTGATTTAAGAGTCGGCCACTTCTTGAGCTTCCGTTGTCCGCTAGTTAACTCCCCACAGCTGAACACTCAACTTCTGAATTCTCTTACGAATCATTCAATCCCGAATGACGGCTCCCTTATAATTCATTCACCACTCCTTTCTTCTTTCCTTAACCCATTTATACTTTTATCTCCCTCCCTTCTCTGTTAAAGTATGAATTATGTTACATCTTCATCCGTCATACAGCATAGTTTCGAGGACAGAGCTGCCACCTGTGTAAGTATAACAAAATTACGACAGGGGCGAGAACACCAAATATACATACGAAATCATATTACACATACCTACAGTAACAAATTGTCTCCTACTGTATGTACATACATTCTTGGTGTTTTATTTCGAAACAGCACTGGTTAGTACCCAGAGGTCAAAGGTAATGCAGATTTAAGACCGCAGTCAATACGAGCCTCGCGCTGTTGTATAATGCAAAGCGATATAAAAAGTCTTTATTTACAGGTTCATAGTGACGTAAAGCGCTAGTAATACCTCCATATCTATAAAACGAGCCACAGAAAACGTAAATGTGTCAAGAGGGAGTTTACTGTTCACCATTCCTCCTGGGAGGGAGGAATGGAAGAGACATGGAACTAGTAACCTGGTGTTCACCTTGCCTTACCCAGTGCTGAACGTCTGACCCTTGTACTTCGCCCGGTGTTCACGTAGGATTTTGTGAAATGTACTAGGATTTCCCGCTGACCGTATATACATAAAGAATTAAAACCGCTGAAGTCTGTATACAATGGAAAGTGATTTACTCTGTATACATAGCTAAAAACTTAGCTGACGTATCAGTATTAACTTCGCGGAGAAAATAGCCCATTAAGAAGGTAAGAGTTGCTCAGAAGATCAAAAAATTGTTTCTTATTTCATGGAAACCAAAGGTTCGGTTGTGATCTTGATTCCGTGTATTAATATTACTCGTCTCCAAGGAGAGATAAAAATAAAAAGCAACTGAACCCATAGGTCATTTCTTTATGTCGCAAACACAAATGTATTATTACAAAACTGCCACACCATTACCACTAATTATTACCTCTTGTTTTCCTTGTGCGTGTTTATCGGCTCGCTATGAATCGGTGAACGTATTTATTGATCACTTACACAAACATTCGGAACTACAAGTAATTGCAGAGCTACCGCTGATCTTCACACCTTACAAATCACTAGCACACGCTAAATATTCTCAGTCTTCACTAGACGTTTCCTGGCAGCGGCTTCTAACAGTGGAGATGCTTCGTCTTCCCGCGTTCAGGTCCTCTTGAAACAGCCGCCCGTGCAGAACACAACCCAACTCACTCAGCTATAGTACACGTACCATCTCTTCTCAATCTCTTCTGCAGAGCTCAACTCAACTGTCAACCCTCAACTTAACTGACAAGTCAAGTCAAAGTCACATTGCGACTGATGGCCAGTGAGTCAGCAACTCTTGGTGACGAGCCCCCTATCTGGGAATCATGACCAGATATTTGTTACTGTTTAATAGTTACGGTCTTGTTCTTCTGGGCGCCCTCTCTGACGAGAGGATGGGTCTGTCTTTTGTATATACTGCTGGTTCTTGCCAGCGCAGTCTTTCTCAGGTCCGAGTCCCTTGGGACTCGAGACCATATTTTACTGTCTCAGATTTGAGCCTTTCGTTTTCGTCGCCTCCTACGACTCGCAGGGTCACTGTGGAGGTATTCGACTCCGCCTCCACACGGGCTTACGGCGACTGACGAGTCAAAGTCCAACTTAACTGTAGTACCATCTCTTGTCTCTTAAATATTTTGCTAGAACCGAACAGAAAACACCGTTTCTACCAATAAACCTATTGTTGTAGACGTATGCTTACTGAACTCTTGTTTAGAAACGTGTTGCATAATATAGTTGTTCTACTGTTGCTTGCGTTTTTATTTCATGCCTTACCTAGCAACGGCTGTTGCTTAGCAAGGGATCTATACGCCGAAATATATTAACTGTTTCTCCCTCCAGGCAAATGCCAAGAAGGTACCTTGATTTCATCACGACTGCCTCTTTCGAAATCCTTCCAAATTCTTCATTTAACAGCCACCTGACCATCAAAAGATCTACCGTGTCGATATTAAAAGCGTTATAATATAAACCACAAAAAGAATTAACAAGAAAAAATATTTCAAATAAAACTTGTTGATTTTCTTTGTATTTTATATCATGTACGATATTTTCTCATACAATGAACTCTTTTAAATTAATCTGGTATATCCAACTTAATTTACACATAAATAATAAATTAATTTAGACTGCTGACAGACAAAGAAAATTGGCAAAAAAAATCTAATGTAGTCCCCGAACAACAATTTCATCGCATCAGCGATATTATACCAGAGAAAAATATTATACCTATTCGGAAGGAGGCTAAATGGGCCCAACAGCTGGGCTGGATATGGTGATGACATATAAAATCAGTATAGGAATGCAATTTGGCGATCCATTTCCTTGTGAAACCCAATCCCACACGAATATTTTAGCTTTACTTTATTAATCCGTAAAATACTGATCCGCTTCGTTTCAGCCCCATTACCGCTACCCCAATTCCCTTTTATTTTATTTTTTTGTTGATAGTGGGGTGGGACTAAGTCCCTTGTACTGCGGCCACTTCTAGCCTATTGTACCAGCCCCAGATGATAGGTGAGGGTGATTGTGGAGCAATTGGTGGAATGAAGATTGGCAGGAGAAACCGAAGTACTCGGAGAAAACCCGCCCCAGGGCCACTCTGTTAACCACAAATCCCACTTGACCAGACCCGGGACCGAACCCGGGACGCCGCGGTGGGAAGCCAGAGACTAACCGCTTGGGCTATGGCGCGGCATCCCCGATTTTCTTCCAAATGAAGAGATATTTGGCACAGACTGTCAATGCTATCAGTATAGAAGCGTAAGGTCCTCAAATTTGAATTTCAGTCATTGACGCAATTGAATTTGATGATATTTCTCATTACAATTTCATCTGATAATTGTTTCCAACGCTATACCTCTTACGTAATTAATTCGGGAATATAAACACCTGCGACATAGTTAAGCAGAAAGCCAGTTGGGATGAAATCTGTTTTCACAGAATAAAATCCTTGCCGGTCTGTCCCCAGCTCCTATGAAGAACGTCACGTTAAATTCGGGTCAAATGGACGCTGGGTACCACATGTATAGAGCGTCAAAGTGGGCCAATGAAATCAGCACGTTAATGCAATTGTGAAGAAGTTAAAGGTTTCTGTTTGAGCTCAGTCCATCAACTTAACTATACAAAAAGACGCTTCGGAAATAGATTCTGATACTGTCTTCCGGTAGAGAGGATATGAAGACATTCCTATAATGTTGTGACTTCTCAAAACAATTTCTGTTTTTACTCAAAGAACTATTAGCAATTATAAACATCTAAAGTAAACTTAATGAAAATTCATGTCGCACTATGGACATGTAATAACTACATTTTCTGGGATACAAAGTAGCGTATACCGTAGAAAGTTAGTGGACGTTTCGGAGAAACATGTCGCCTCTAAATTCAGAGAAGAAGAATGGGCCAAGCAAGAAACCAGCAAGAAAGCAGTTGGCAAGCAGAGCTCCGCTTGCCACCTACTTTCGCTTTTCAAGATTGCTATGTCCTCGGATATGAACAATGCGGGTTGGTAGATGGATATAAAGGTTTCGGAGGAACCTGCTGTTTCTGTCTTCTGGTTCTGTGCTGAAAATGGAAGCAGCGAGTTTCGTAATACCGATGACAGAATTCCAAGTGTCACATCGTCAAATAACGTTAAACAAAGTAAACATGACGCCAGATCCACAAGGCTACGCAGTCCATGACCGACTCGCACGGCATCCCCCATCTAAGGGTTAATGCCCTCCCATTAACCTTGCCTTTCTCCACCGACACAATATCCTATACCTGCACAGCTGAGTTTATTGCTCCCCAGACCTCTCCCCTATCCCCCTTCACTGATTTCCCATGTAGACTTGTCCCTTCCTTTCCTGCTCTCATACAGCTGAGTTTATTTCCGACATTAGTCTGCTTGCACATGCTCTCATGTTCCTCCGAAACGTCGGTTAACACCACAGCTACACGGCGCCACATCCCAGAAAACTGCCGTCTTCAAAGTAAACTAATGTGTTTGGAAGGAGAATGTGTTTCATAGTTATTGCATTCAGGTCGTACTCCACTGGTTATTTGTCCGTCTGTGGAAGCCTCCTCAGCTTCACACGTGACAGTGTAAAGTATCAAAGGAACAAAGGCATTCCTTATTGTATTAAAACAAAACAGAAGAACTTAACATTTTTTTGTGTATCAACTAATAAATCAAGTGTATGGAAATTTAGATACTGACTGATCCGTTCTGAGTTTCAGTTCCTTGACTTTAAATGGTAACGTGTCCATAGCAATATTTACTTATTGTATATAAGTTTTTAACCATCGCCCAGTGTGATTGAAAAAAGTTGTGTTTTTAATTTTTCATCCTTCATATATATCGGTCAAAATGGCCATATTCAGAAGAGTATTATGAACACATGTAGGGGTGAAAAATTAAAAACACAACTTTTATCAATCACATTGAACTCGTAGTTAAAAAGCTTATATGCAATTACTAGTGTGACGAACCAGGACGAACCGAGTTAAGTTTGCTTACTGTATATATGGGTGATTTATCTAATGACACTGTCGGTGTTTCATATTAAATACAGTCGGATACTGTGATGATTAATGAATAAAGAGTTGGAGAGGCTGTCATGGCCCAAGTGGATGTATAACACCAACGTTTGTTTGAAGAGAGTAAAGCAAACCACAGGAAGCTTCAGTGATAATGGCGGCTCTTCGGGACGAGATTTGAAACCTGAACCACAAAAATACAATGTATGGATGCTACCAACTCGATCGATTAGTCTGATTTCTATAAAATTTAAATTTTATGCAATATTTTGGCGTGTCGCCTAAAAGTCGGAATATCTGTGTAAGAGAGGTCGTCCATTGTTAGACAACGGCGTGTTACAACATATGGCATGGGCAACAAGCTGGATCAGACCATTGCTGAGCAACGCTCTGTAAACAATACCTAAATGGAGGAATAGTGGAACCAGAGAAGGAATTATCCATTTTACTAGGCAAACGTTAATACGCGTTTCCACGACAACGCATATATAACAGACCGTTTCCACTGAAGTGAAAAACAGGACTAGTGCAGTTCCCGCGGCAACAAATACACTAGCCACCGGTGCAAATAACATGTGAAACGGGGTTCTTGAAGAAGGGGTCTTCTAATTCTTCCGACTGTAGAATATAAGAGATGAGACCGTGACCCTGCGAGTCGTAGGAGGCGACGAAAATGGAAGTCTCAAAATCTGAAACAGTAAAATATGGTCGCGATTCCCAAGGGACTCGGACCCGAGAAAGAAAACGCTGGAAAGGGAGAGCAGCCCTCTCGTCAGAGAGGGCGCCCCACAAAAACAGGGCCGTAACTGTCAAACAGTAATAAATATCTGTTCATGAGACCCAGATGGGGCTCGACACCAAGACTTACTGACTGACGGACCGTCAGTCGCAATGTGACTTTGACTTTGACCAGACCAGACTAGAGCGGAAAACAGATCAGAGGTGAACGAGCAGAGCTGAGAGCAGAAGAAACCAGCTCTTGGCTTCCTTTATGGAAACATTTGCTTCTCTACGTGGTGCAATGACAAATAGCCGAACCTCACTTACAATAGGTAGCGCAAATGACATCTGTCGCAGATCTTTCAAATTCCGTTCAGGCGCAGTGTCCGCGCAAGTAAGCAGCTCCAGTCTAGATATACTTCCTAAGACACAATAATTCTTAGGAAAACAAATGATTATAATTACCTCTGTACTTAATTAAGCACCACGCACCAAAGATGTATGATAGGTAAACGTATAGCTATCCCTGTAACAGGCAGTGGAAGCCCATGGGGTTGTGAGCCGTCGAGGTTCCTACATCTTCTAGAGTGTCGACACATGGAAGGCGGTGAATTTATCAGCCTTATGCGGCGGCCGCCCTTTACTCCCCAGGAAAATTCCTGGTACTCACTTCTGTTAGAGACTGGGTCGACCCCAGGGTCATAGTGCGGCTGGAAGAATTAGGTCAACTGAAGAATCCAATGACCTCATCGGGAATTGATCACGCTACTTACCGGCTTGTAGCCTTTTGCCACAACCAAGTACACTATCGCGTGCCCGCTATATATTGTAGTATCAAACGAACGGCGAACCACATGTTGCCGGCCCCAGACATGCTATTGCCCAATATCCGCCTGATTATTTTATAAAAATATATGTATGAAGTAAACAAGTGTGGACTTGGTCCACCGAACCTATGTCCTGTAATTTTCTATACTAAGACAATGTAAAAGGCAAGACTCAGTGCATAAGAGGGAGGTATGACGTCAGTTACCGGATGTCAAATTGTTTATAAACTCTCCGTAATCACAGGAGAGGGGGGATACTTTTCGAAGACTTGGTGCGGGCCGTCTCTATGCGACTCAGCTCAGCGAAGTGGACTTAGAAAATTTCAGCTCGCAGGGTTCTGGTCTTGCCTTCTTATAATCACTGGTGGTTGTATAAATTTCATCTTGTTTCATTCTTTTTTAATAAATCTTCACATAGTCAACTGCTCTGTAGTCTTGAGCTTTCACTCTTAAACGGCGTGAACCTCAGCTCCACAAATAAAATTTACCTTGGCTTCATCGGACTTCGCACTCCGGCTTGGAAGATCTCAGCCAACTGTACGGCGGGATACTACACTATGAGAGAATGAAGCCCCGGTACTAGCTGTACTGGCCATGGCCGCTTCATCCTGGACGAAATAGCTCCTGATACACAGTGGGCCCCAGAGAGAGTCTTAGCAATATGAAGATCGAAGTCTTCTGCTTCTACCGAGAAGTGGGCGCCTATTTTTCTGTTTCCCAGCAGGTAGCTTAGTCACTGGTTCGACAAATTCATGGAAAGGTACAATTCATATTTACGAGTTGCGAAAAATATGTATCTTTTTTACTCACAGAGATATAGGGTTTTCGGACTTTATCCATCGTCCTGGTTTTTAAGATAACTAATAAAAACACGACGTTTCGGAAACTGGATCTGTTTCTATCCTCAGATGAGGGTCCAGTGATTGAGGTTAGAGCTTTCTAAGGGACCCAACAGAATAGGTGTTTTTCACGCAACTGAGGACGGAAACAGATCCAGTTTCCGAAACGTCATGTTTTTATTAGTTATCTTAAAAACCAGGACGATGGATAAAGTCCGCAAACCCAATATCTCTGTGTGTTATACACCATCGTTAGAATCCTATAGTAACTATCTTTTTTACTGTTCCCCGTGCCACATAACTGTTTTCTTTAATGAAACTGCTTCTTACAATTTTATTTTGTTATATTAACCGTGTGGAAAATATAGATGGAATAGCGGCAAAGGTTCTAACACTATTTAATATTAGGCAAAATAATTTGGGTGTCGAGGTTATGACGGGCGAAGGATATAAATTTGATTCCGAGAATGAAATATTAAGGAGATCTAGGGTTCATCTAGAAGAATTTCGTTCAAAATGTTTACACTAGTAAATCAAAATTGTGTTAATCACCTACTATATGTTATGAACCAGCAAAAATTGTGAACGTCAGTCACTTCTCTGGCACGTACTTTTAAACCCCAGCATCAAAGAGGGGTGTCGTGTTTCTGGGTGGATGTCTGAGTTGAAAAGAAACCCAGTCACTTTCGGACATTCGGAGAATGACTGTTAACATATAGTTCAAAATATTGTAGCGTGTACATGCAACGACCGCAACATGAGCGGACATACCAGGGCCGTTTCTGGGCAACGGCTTGGTAAACACATTCCCGTTGCTAGGCAGCAGATTCTTAATAATGCAACAGTTGCACGAAAACAATGGAAGAGTTGTGATTTCTATGTGATCCGTATCGAGAAGTTATAAACAAATGACAAGGTCAGTTGAGAGTCAGTGCTGTACGGGAGTCTGTGAAGAGAGGACTTAAGCCGGAGGCAAAGGAATAGCAATTGTTGGAGTCGTTACCAGGAAACGACTAGTAACAGACTGAGAACATAAGACTGTGTGCTCTAATGAACTGTAAAATGTGGAAAAAACAATAGTGTTATATTTACTTGTACATAAGTTCTGCAAGCAGTCAGCAAATCTATTCACCAATCCAAATCCCATCACACATACTACGTGAGAATATTTTATCTCCTATTAAAGTACTCAAATTATGATTTTTTTTTTCTGATCTTCATTATGTACGTGAGCCTTGATCTCCCCTTCAAGTTGAATAACACAGAATGCGACACTTGAGATCGGGGTTCTGATAAGAATATTTGGATCTAAGAGAGAGAAAGTAACAGGAGGATGGCCGCGCCATAGCTCAAGCGGTTAGTCGCTGGCTTCCCACCGTGGCGGCCCGGGTTCGAGCCCGGGTCTGGCCAAGTGGGATTTGTGGTGGGCAAAGTGGCGCAGGGGCAGGTTTCCTCCGAATACTTCGGTTTCCCTTGCCAATCTTCATTCCACCAATTGCTCCACAATCACCCTCACCTATCATCTGGGGCTGGTACAATAGGCCCGAAGTGGCCGCAGTACAAGGGACTTAGTCCCACCCCACTAGCAATAAAAAAACCATGATATATAAAATTGCATAATGAGGAGCGTCATAATTTCTACTCTTCGCCAAATATTATTAAGCCGATCAAATTGAGGAAGATGACATGAACGGGACACGTAGCATGCATAGGGAATTTGAGAATCGAGTTCGGGACTTAGTCAAAATCCCGACGGAAAAAGAGTAAATAGAAAACTTATGTGTAAAAGCTTAACGAATTAACTAACAAGTGACGGGCTTCGACCGAATTCGAAATGGCGATAACTTTTGTTATGCAGACCAATACATTTTCATTCTTAATCATGTCAAGAATAAATGAGAAATGGTATCTTTCTACAAGGCACACTTAATAATAAATAGTTGTTAGCATGTATTTATTTAATATTACTGCACAAGATTAATATTTTTTGCTCGTCTCGATAAGGCAGTGTGCTACCATAAGCAATGTAGGGAGGTACACGTAGGGTCAATTATTTGCAGTTATAAAACACTGTTTTAACTTTTCCTCATAAAGACATACAGAAATAGTGACAATTCATTCTTGAACAACACACAGTAAGATTTCCAGAAATTATTCAGTCACGTGTGTTTGAACAAGATAAGATTGCCTAGAGCACTTGCATCCAGCGCTCTGAAAATTCATTTACATTGCAACTCGTCTGAGGAAACGTCATGCCTTGTAAGTAGAGCAGCATCAAGCATGAAGCAGTAACTGTGTTTGGCACCACTTAACGGAGAGCCTAGGATTAAGATACGGTGTCAAAGAGACGTTCATTCTGAGAAGCAGAACTTGTAAATCGTTTAATGAATTTCGTTAATACATGATTTGCACTGTGGAAATAACCAACACGACTGAGCACTTTCTTAGAAGCGACAGGAGCAGAGCTGATCAACAAATTCCCAGTTGATTCTAAAGGGTTATGACGAAGGTGTATAATAGTCACAATTACTGGGTTTTTGGACTTTGTCCATCATCCGGAATTCTAGAAACTAGAAAACAGAACGTTTTGGAAACTTGATCTGTTTCCGTCCTCAGTTGGGGCGAACACCTACTCTGTTGAGTCCCTTAGAAAGAGCTAATCGCAATCACCTGAAGACGGAAATAGATCCAGTTTCCGAAAAGTTGTGTTTTCTAGTTTCTAGAATACCGGACGATGGACAAAGTCCAGATACCTAGTAATTCTGAACAAATTACACCTCTCCAAACCCTCATATCCAATTTCTTTTAAGATAAATGTTGATATTATCCCTATATCTACGCCTAGATCTCGCAACTACTCTCTTTCCGCCAGGTTTTCAGACCAAAATTCTGAACGAATTTCTAATATTTACAATGCGTGCTACATGTTCCACACATAACTTCAGCTGTGAATGTTTTAAATAGACTTGTGTTATTCTTGTACAATTATATAGTTTTTCCGTTTTTTTTGGCTGATATGTTATATAAGGAGAAATACAGTGACGTCATCTGAAAGTAGTGAGATGCTGACTCTGCCTCAGGTACTTGCTGGATAGGAGGCAGCTTTGGATCAGTGCCTGATGGTGCTGTTCGTGCAGGTCGTGACAAAGATGGAGGGGCTCTCTTCGTCGGACGGGCTTACTTTGAGACCGACATTCTTCCTGCCAAAATAGTTCCAAACCATGGGGCCGCATACGTCTCCTTCGACGGACAAGAACATCAAGTCATGCATTACGAGGTAAACGATTTCACAGTATTCCGTCCGAACGCAGAAGTAGGGTGGCTAGCATTTCTGTTTCGATTTCGGAAGGTTGCATCTTAAAGTGTCTTCAGGAAAATCTAGTACGATGCTGTCTATGCTGACCACCTGTAGTGTTATTCAAATGCGGCCAACTTAAGCAGGAAGCCAACTTGCAGAACACAGTATTCAAATCTCCCATTTTTCAACGTACAGTAAATATTTATTTATATATTATCTCATGTTTGCTTTTGGACGCACCTTATTTACTTTGTGCCCGTAACTAATAAACAGATTATCTATGTATCTAGCCTGTCTCTCTATGGCGCTATAGCCCTTTGCTGGACCTTTGCCGGTTTTTAAGTTTTTGATCTTTTTACACAGTCGGTAGGACTCCTTGGACGGGGGATCAGCCCGTTGCAAGGCCACTACCTGCATACAGGACAGCACAAACATAGAATAAACGCGTAAAGATATTCACGCCTCAAATGAGATTCGAACCCACGAACCCAGCGTTTGAGCGGGCGAAGATGGTTTGTGCCTGAGACCGTGTGGACGCTGTGATCAGCACTTAGCAGACTACATGCCCAATACCAAATCAATATGCCTGACATGAATGTAAAAAGGACTATTATACTTACGAATTTTATGTTCAATCAAAAGTGAAAAGGCCGGTCACGGTAGCCGAGCAGTCTAAGGCATGTACTCTCTTCGCTTGCTTGGAAACCGGGATCGTGGGTTCGAATCCCACTCAGGGCATGGGTCTTTAGTTTGTGTGTGTGTGTGCGTTTTTCTGTGTTTGTGTACAGGTAGAGGCCTTGCGACGAGCTGATCACCCGCCCAAGGAGTCCTACCGAATGTGTAAAATCTAGAAAAACCGAAGTGAAGGGAGAAGTTCATGTAGGTAGGCCTAGGCCCACTGGGGCTGTAGTGCCAAGGGGAAAAAAAGTGAAAAATCCAGCAGGCATATAGCAAATATAATAACAAGAAATTTCACCATGTACTGGATAGTTAATTAACAACCAATCGATCTGAATGAAATAGAATGCGTGTTAACAGGTATATTCAAAGGAACGACGGTTCGAGACATTTTCATTTATACAGACTGGCGCAAAAGTCAATTTTTTGTGTGGCCAATACAGACAATTTAAGAATTGTACCGAACCGTAGCACAAACTGAAAGAAGAATCACAAAATACAAGCTTAGCTAACCAAGACAAAGAGAGTTGGTCGTGTGTAAATTAATAGTTTTCCGTTTCCTTAAAATCGCCGTTCATTGCGGCAGATGGTCGACGCGGCCTCCTTCACAATCTTCGCTGTATTACTGGCTTAATATAGACAGATGCGGCGTACTTCCTTATCGTTCCAATAAGTTACATCTTTCAAAATTATCCTTCTATTTAAATTTGTATAAACTGTCAAACTGACAGATAAAACATAAACACAGCGTGTTTGCATATATTCCTTATTTTCAACAGCGATCTACTAATTTGGTCGCATAAGAGAAATCGTTTACAATGCAGCTCGGTGCAGAGAGCATTCATATGTCGAAAGGTAATTACTGAAGAAACCGGAGCTTCGACACAAAGAGATCCAGGGTTTGATTCCCGTCAGAGGTGAGCGTTTGAACAACGTTCAGATTGGCTCTGTGGCCCGTCTAGGCCCTGTCCAATAGCACAGCGCGTCCCTTTTCCTGGGCTAAGCAACACGGGCATGAAGCTGACCACTCACCTCCACCTAGTGCTAAGGTTACGAATGCGTGGAGCCGTGCCTCCACTCCCGATACGTCCTCGTGGTGTGATGTTCGATTAAACATAACTTCACCTTTGCCTTTATTTAGTAATTAATTGTCCACTTATTACTAAAGTCCATTAACAGTTTTGTACTTCAAATAATTGCGTAATTTAACTTGTAAAATGGCACATGATATGTACTTTTCGTTAATGGCGTATTGAAATCGTTTCCCTGTGTTCCA
Organism: Cryptotermes secundus; assembly: GCF_002891405.2. Classification (NCBI taxonomy): domain Eukaryota; kingdom Metazoa; phylum Arthropoda; class Insecta; order Blattodea; family Kalotermitidae; genus Cryptotermes; species Cryptotermes secundus. The sequence goes on from NW_019723298.1 coordinate 2,043,445, forward strand.
GGTGCTGTGCGGTGGAGAGGCCATGTGGCAGGTTGCGAGTGACGGTCAGGTTCCGACCAACGCCTTCCCTGTAGGATCTACTAGGGACGGAGAGAGGCTTTATGTAGGCCGTGTCTTTCACGACGGCACCATCACTCCAGGAAAGGTAAATTCTTGAAAACTATGTTACTTCTACTTCCATCTTCCTGTATATCCTAATATACTTTGACGTGGATGGCGCAACAGGAAGTAGGGGTCACGTGAACTCTGCGTTCTCACGAGTGACGTCACAATACGATTCTGTCGTTCATGGGCAAAGGATTTAGTTATTGGGGGGGTTCTCTGATGATGTCACAGGCGAGAGATGGTTCAGTCCCATGCGTGAATTTGAAAAGTTTTTTTTTAATACAAAATATTCAGAAAATCATAACAGAGACTTCGTTAAATATTCTAAAATGACTCGACATTTTTATTATTTAAACGTGATAATTGAGTCCACTACTTCACAGAGAATGTTTCCTGGAATTCTGAAATTACAGCCGTCGTATAATAAGAATTCACAATCAGAATTATATGAAAAAATCACAAAGTTTGCTTTCATATTTTACGTCAAATTTCTTAAGTTGCTTATAAGGCAAATGTTCACTGCTTATGAGGCGTATTAACGAAAACTCTAGGTTACAGTTTTCTTTGCGGTCCTTCTAACCCTAAGTCGGTCAAGCCTACGACCGTTCATGCGTCTAACTGCAGTCTTGGAGTGATTAAACACGTAATTTAAGGCATAGCCTGCTGTTCGAGCCTCCATGAACAGAGACCATCCATATATCTTATATAAACACTGTTCATTACAGTAAAGTGAGGACCGTCTCTGTGGTCTAGTGGTCAGAATTCCTGGCTACGGACCCAGAGGTCCGGGTTCGATTCCCTGCGCTACCTGGTTTTCTGGAAAGGGGTCCACTCAGCCTCTTCAGGATAATTGTGGAGCTACTTGAATAGAAAAGTAGCGGCTCCGGTCTAGAAAACCAAGATTAACGGCCGTGGGGATCCGTTGCGCTGACCACGCGTCTCCCTCTATCAGCAAAAAGTTGGCACTAACTTCACCGAAAAGAGGAGGTCGCTCGGTTGGTACAGTTCGTTTGCGGACTACAGGCCAAGGAGTTTTATAGTAAAGTGATAAAATGCGTATGGCGTCCCTAAAGTATAAATACCCTAAACTGGACGCTGTGTGAGTGCGGATACAATCGGGCTGAATTACGGTGCAACAAATTTGGCGCCTATACAGAAAGACGAACCGCTCCTCTCGTCGAGGAGGTGGTTTCATTTCCAAACACATAAATTGGTCTTTGGAAAAAAGAATTGGTTATGAGTTCCGATGGGGTCCGAAACCAAAAATAACTGTACTGGCGAGGACCCATCAGCAATTTGCTGCTATTCTGTGTCATGTCATCTTGTGCTATGATATCCTCTATAACCGAAAAATGCCCACTGAGCCACAACTTGCTCTTCGCCGCTCCCTTCGCAACCACACGGTCATCGTGAAGAACACGGACTCTTTATAATGGAGACACTTCAGAATGTGAAGGATTTTCTTTCTCTGACGAGTTACTTGGATTTTTTTAAAACATATGTTTGCACTTTTTATCGTTCTTGAAGAATGTCACCTTCTGGGATGTAATGTTATGTAATTAGGCAGAAGTTGACAGACATTTCGGGGGAATATTTTGCCTCCATCTTCATGATACAATTGTGAGCGCAGTAAGTAACCAGCAAGAATCAGGCAGCAGCAAGCAGAATCAAGCACAGTTCTGCTTGGTAGTGTGGGAACTGCCCACATTCAAGCAAGTGTGACAACGCAAGCGTCATTGCTTAGCAATGCAGTAGCATACAGTAGTATGTCTGTGAGCCGATCACAGTGGCCGCGCTCGCTAAGGCATAAACTGTGGTTCGAATCCCACTTGAGGCACGGATGTCTGTGTGCGTTTGTTCTGTTTTTGTCCTCTCCTGTGTGCAGATAGTGGCCTTAGGATTAATTGATCCCCCGTCCAAGGCGTCCTACCGACTGTGTAAAAAGATCAAGAACTTGAAAAAGCGGCCAAGATCCAGCAAATGGCTGTAGCACCATAGATAGTTAACGGATGGACGGACAAACAGACAGTCTGTGAACTACTAGCGGACTACATCCCACAGAGTAGAACCCTCCAGAGTCATCTGTCTGAGAACTAAAAATACAAGTTGTTGTTGTTGTTGTTGTTATTATTATTATTGTTATCATTATTATTAATATTATTATTGTTCTGTACTTCATTAGTAACTAAGGAATTGGTATTAATTATTAGTTATTTCTATTGTTAATTCTTAGTTTGTAGATGCCAGAGAACCATTCCAGACAACATAATCATTTGCCCTCTCCTTTTGCAGGTGCATCCCAGTCATGGAGTTTGCTACATTCCGTATGACGGACTGGAGATACAATTCAAAGAATACGAAGTGCTCATTATGAAGTGATTAGTTTCCCATTCCATCATCAATATTGCCGTTTTGTTTTAAATATGTTTATAACGACTATACAGACCAATCTTCATGAACATTTCTTCTACAAGAGAAGCCAACGGCTGTATCTTCGATATGAATTAAACAAAAAGTATACAATGTCAAAAGGCTTCGTACTCTTCGACCTTAAATAAATGAGAAGGAAAAAAAATTAATGTGCAGTGACCATTTATGATGTTACAAGCTTACGCACTCCGGAAGTAAAAGCACTTAGAGGAAACTACAGGGTGAACCTCAAGCGTGGTANATAAATTGTGGGGGATAATGTTACTTGGAAATCCGGTTTAAATTGAAAGAAACATAAAAAGAGGTCCTGCGTGAATATGGAACGAGAATTGGACTGAACTGCCTCAGGAAATGGTCTAATTTCGGTCATTTATAAAAAGAAAAAAAGAAGGCAAAAGACAGATGAATGGAAGGATGGATACATACATACATATATATACAAACATACATATATAAATACATACTTATATACATGCATACTTACATATATGTAGGCCTACATACATACATACATCTGTACACACATACATATATACATACTTACACACGTGCCTACATACATACACACACACACACAGATGAACATGTAAACACACAGACATAGAGACAGAGAGACACATAGGCAACATAGAGGCAGGCAGATAGGTGAAGATCCTGAGCATAAACGTCTCTAAGATAAACTACTCTGAACGAAATATTTCTTTTGCAAGCTCACAAATGCAGGTAGTGGTTTCCAATTTGCTCTGTGACAGAAATAGAAAATATGCTCCAAAATATTCCAGTTCTGAAATCATATTAGGCCGATTATGAATGCCGGCAGAGAGAGAATGTTTTATAATTTTCAAAAGTTAACTCTTGGAGGAGAAAAAAGAAAAGTTTTATGTAATTGTCGCGTTCCTTTGTTCACATTTTCTACTCGAAGTCGAGGAACACCACGTAGAGATGAATCTGATGACAAATCCGTGCTATTGCTTACGTAACGTCGTTTTTATACCTTCAAAGTGGAAGACCAACTTTCTGAGTTGTTAGTTTACCGTCAGAAAGTAGTGACTTTACGTGTATAATAATGGGGGGGGGGGCGGAGCGTAGCCGCAGAAGAGAAGAAAATACTTTATTTTAAACTCGCATTTGAAGTTTGATGATTCTGATGTTTCCTTACTGTCCACAACGTCAGTAGTTTCTTTATTTATCCACTACTAGCAGTGTAGGTCTCTGTTTCTTGCAATTATATATGCATATGTTACGTAATTGGTAAATACCTCTTCTCTGCTCTGGTTTTCAAATGACTGCACTCTAAATAAATGGCCAATTCCTTACAATATGCATATTTAATAAATTATTACGTAGTTACATGTGACTACATATTTTTTCCTTGGCACTACAGCCCCAGTGGGCCTTGTCCTACCTCCATGAACTTCTCCGTTCACTTCGGTTTTTCTAGATCTTACACATTCGGTAGAACTCCTTGGGCGGGTGATCAGCTCGTCGCAAGGCCTCGACCTGTACACAAACACAGAAACGCACACACAAAACTAAACATCCATGCCCTGAGTAGGATTCGAACCCACGATCCCGGTTTCCAAGCGAGCGAAGACAGTGCACGCCTTAGACCGCTCGGCTACCGCGACCGGCCTGTGACGACATATAGGCTGTATTAATTATCTTCATCGTCTTTAACAAATATATAAACAATAACAGAACATTTCATCATTCATAACGACATATGAAATTTATGCATATTATTGTTCTGAGGCTTCCCCCCCCCCAACGTGGAGGACCAGGCGACCGTATTTATATCTCCCAGGGATAGGATGGCCAGGCAGCTACACTCCAAGGGAAAGAGCACCCGGTACCCAGGCTAGATAAGCCCCAGAGTCAGTCTGAACGCTGTGGAGAAGAGAAAAATCGTTTGCCCTTGCCGCAAATCAAATCCCCAGTCGTCCAGCCGTAGCCCGTAGCTAATTCGACTGGGCCATCGTGGCTGGTATAAACACCCTATAATATAAGAGGAGAGGATCAATCACAAGCCATGATAATCACTCTAGTTAAGCGGCTTCGGGCTCAGATTCGCTGACCTCAGCAATAAGTCAGGATGTTAACGGAAGCACTGACCCATAGGGAGGATTTAACTCGCGGACTGACGTTCTATGGATGTATTTCCATAAGGCAATTAATTGAAGAAGGAGCGTCAGAAGTGCTCTGTTAATATTGGCGAGCGGGGCTCGATATGCTACGTAAGCTTTTCGTTGAAACAGAAAAAGCGTCTCAAGGGCCCAACTGCTAGAGTTCAGCCAAGTCTCCTAATAATTTGACACCACAATTCTTGGATTCTAGTTTCCGAACTCGTCTTTACAAAATGTTATCAGGATGAAGAAACCAAGGAGGCTGAGACGAACGGGTATGTCGCCTGCATAGTGTGCATAAGAAATGCATAGTCGTAAGTACGTGTAGTTTGAAAGATAATATTAATATGACTGTTAAGAAGCAGTTTGTGGCTACGTGTATTGGATTCAACTGGCTCAACATACATCCACGAGGGGGGAACTGTTGTGAACAAAATAATAACTTTTCGGTTTTCGTAAAAGATGCGACATTTATTGACCAGCTGAGCCACTCTGAAGCAGGACTGTACTCAAAGGAATTAGAAACACTTTTATTCTGTAGTTCTAAAGAGTAACTTGATCAACTATAGGGGTGTACAAAAGCAGAGAGTGTTTAAAACAAACCGCTTGGGAAAAGCAGGCACAGGTGGGCCTGTCTATTTAAGTTACAACGCAGCTGTCAGTATCGAGGAATGCAGAGTGGGATCATAAAATGTTGGATGAAACATTAACTGAAAATAATTTCAAGGAACGCAGTCTTGACCTAATTGAGGTACTATCCTGTCATTTGCTTGGAAGAAAAAAGCAAGCAATCAAACAAGTTTACTAGCAAAGAAACGCTTCAGTTAGGACAACCGGTGCCTCAGCTGAGATTCGAACCGAGCAGCTCCCAAACACAAGTCTAGAGCGTTACCGATGTAATAACCAGTTCTGTCTGCTGTGAACACCTGAACCTTCTGGTTCCATAAAATGCCTAAAAGTCGGCTTCAGGTTTTGCTCCAAAGTTAAGAAATTTTGGTAGATATAGGGGTGATAATAGTGCAAATGTTGACGATAGAATTAGAGGGTCCTAACCTGAAGAATACGGCCCCTTTATTATTATTATGGTTCTATGGCCCTTTCTAGGGCCTTGGCCACTTTTTCAGTTTCTTAATCCTACACACGCTCGGTAGGACTCCTTGGACGGTGTATCAGCCCGTCGCAAGGCCTCTACCTACACACAGAACAACATAAACATAGAATAAACGCACACAATTCAGATATCCATGTCTAGAGTGGGATTCGAACCCACGATCCCAGCTTCGGAGCGAGGAAACACGGCTCATGCTTTAGGGCTCGCGGCCTCTGTGATCGGCATGGCAGTCTGTAACTCCGCCTAATAGTAAATTATGATAGTTTTACGCGAAAAAGTACGAGTAGTTATGTAGTGGAAAAAAGAAGTTTCAAATGACTCACCCAACTATGTACTTCGGTAGTTAATAGTTTGATATCATAAAAACAAATGGACAGATGCGTTTCAAATAGACCTACTTTTGCAAACTGTATTTCTAGCTTTACACTAGAATTTGAAATCGTTTCCGTTACTGAAGAAAACAGATTTACTGCATATTACCGGGCGAAAGAAGATGCTAAGAAAAGAAAATAATATTCCCTGTTCTGCCGCAAACCAAAACATGGTCCTTCGATCCAGTTTACATCACAGATTGAACTAGTGGGGCTCATATGCCAGTCTTGCACCTACTGGATATTTGCACTTGTAAGGAACGTCCATTCAGAACCACTACACATAGTTCGACTGCGCCGTTTTAAACCAAATAATGAACTTGTAGACTGTTTTTTTGCTCTGACTTCGAAATTACATGTGTATCAGTTCACCGTGTCTCGCAGTTAGAAGGGAAATATCAGTTGAGTCAATATCAGTCAGTTCTGATGTGTAACAATAGGAGTATCCTCCATTTTCTATGGCACAAAAGAAAGACGCACTGAACCAAATGAATTACAGGAAGTTCTACGTTTTGTTCGGCAGTTTTATAAAGCCATCTCTTAAAGCCTGACTGGAAACTTGTCAGCAACGCATCAAAATGATTATAAAATGAAGCTTAGGACAGAACTGTTATAAAATTGTATTATTATTTTGTTGTATGTGAAAATGTCTCTCAACCTAGGGACAACTGATCATCATACTTTAACACTACAGACGATAACTCCAGTCAGATAAAAGTGTTCTTATGTCTCGTTCTGTCGGACCCTCAAAGAGATGTCTGTCGCCCTTGCTCTCGTGTGGGCACTTGGATGGGAAAATACTGTATCTCTCTTGTGCCAGGTCTGAAGCATCAGATGACTAAATCTTTCATTTTTAAATCCTTATCCAAGATCTTACGTGAAGTATATTGCCACCTTGCCTATATGCGCCCACGATCGACAGAAATAAGACAGGGTAAAGCAAAAGAAGACGGCCAGGATTTATTCCACGGCTAGGTGACACATTTCCACTCGAACCAAAAGAGCACAATTCATACAGTATATGTGATACGTAATACGTTACAACCTGCCCTAATGTTTGGGTTCTCCCCACTATTGAAATAAGTTATTTTTATTTACTGTCGTTCTGAGAACCAGAAGTCAGCGAATTACATCTCTTCTCGACTCAGATTATGGGGGCGAAGATAGTTTTTGTCGCTTTGGGGTGACAGAGACCTCTCTTGGAAAATGAAAGACGAAGGTTCAATCTTCGTTGGTGTACAAAGTTTCACGTCAATTGAAATATATCTTTAGTCCATGGAAACAGGTGGTCACTCCTATCTGGACCACAAAACCTCCACATTAACAGCTAAAGATGGTTCATTTGTTTCCACGGCGATCATTCTCTATACTCCAGCAGGTATGCCGATAAAATAGTGTGTTGAAGAAAGCTGTCTTCTGGGATGTGGCGCCGTGTAGATATTTTATTAACTGACGTTTCGGAGGAACCTATCTCCTCCATCTTCAGGGTAGAAGAAAAGAAGAATCCGCAAGCGAGGAACCAGCGTGAGGAGGTGCTGACAGACTACTGTCGAGTCGAATAAACCCAGCTGTATAAGAGAAGGAAGAGAAGGGAGAGGGGTTACGTGTGAAAAGTAGAGAGGAGAGGGGAAGGGTCTGGGGAGGTGGGCCAGCAGATAGCAGGCTAGAGCAGGTATAGAATATTGTGTCGGTGGAGAAAGGCAAGGTTAATTGGAGGCCATTAACCCTTAAGCTTCGGGCTACGATGCGAGTCGGGCTTGGACATATGTGGCCTTATGGCTCTGGCGTCATGTCCCGGAGGTTTCTTGGGGGAACAGAACGGCCCGCCTGCCCAGTGTAGACCTTGCCGCGCTCGCAGGCGATTCTGTATACAGCCGGTGTCCTTAGTCGCAGGCTGTCTTTGACCGGCCGGAAGAAACTGTGTTTTGTTTGACTGCGCTGTGTTTTGTTCGGACGTGTTTATGCGTGTTATTTGTCTGTTGTCTTATTGTAGTACTACTGCCACCGGGTGAAAACCCATTTGCAGTTAAATAATAATAATAATAATTTATTTGGAGGCAGGCCCACTGATTTGATGTTGTGCGGGGAAAGCACTCTGCTGATTCGGTTGAATATAGTCCCGACCAGTCCCGACATAGGGCAGGAAGGCGTCTGAGTCCGATTTATCGCCGGGCCGACTGATGTTCGGACGACGGTTGAGAACTCTGCGGATCTGTCCGTTGTTATAACCGTTCTGCCTTAAAACGTCCCCCAGGAGCACCAACTCCACATGTAGGCTGCCTTGATCACACAGAGCTCTAGCCCTCTGCACCATTGTGGAAAGTACAGCTTGCTTATAGGAAGGGTGGTGGTGGGACGCAGCATTAAGGTACAGGTTTTTATGGGTAGATTTGGGATAAACTCTATGGCCCCGAGAACTGTCGGGTCTCCTGTAAATATCTATATCTGGGAAGGGGAGATGGCCTTCAATTTCTGTCTCCACTGTGAACTGAATGCAATGATGGATACTATTTAGGTGGTTCAGGAAGTCCTTAATCTTTTCGAAAAATTTAAGAAGAACCACAATAATTTATATATTTAACACTTAATACAAAAAATCATGTCAACATTTTTTATTCTAAAAATGGGTTAATTTAGTCCTGCAACTCAATAATAATGCATTTTATTTATTTATTAATTTGTTTAAAAACCACCTGATGATAGTTCACGAGACCGAAATATTTAATGTTTCAATGATAAAATTAAACTGATTAAACCACTGGTGTTTTCCTTCATGTGTGTATATTTTATTAACATTTAATTTACATCGTTGTTGTGTCCGCTCTTGTACCTCTATTTTTATAATGCAACCGCACGCAAAAAATATATATATAAAAATTAATGACTTTCATGTTTGCATCATGTTCGAAAATTTGATTTGAATTCTGAGAAAACATACGAAGTTTAATTTGAATAAAAAAAGGGGTTACATTGAACCCATAAAATTGCATCCCCTTCAAAGGTTTATGGCGTAGACTCTATATACCTACTCTTATCGAAATCCTTTCATCGCTTCGAAGATACAAGACACAGACAGATATACTCGTACAGGACTTTGCTCAAAGCGTTCACTTCGTGAAGTTTGTAGAGACAATGTACAAAAATAAACCATTAAGAAACGATTTTGTGCAAACGCGTGACATTGTAATAATAAGCCACGGTCATTCACAGAGTCGGGCGGGTCTTCCTGTTACTGACTAAAGCGCTCAAAAATTCAAATTCAGGGAAATCACCCGGACTGGTTGGGCTCACATACGAACTGTACAAGAAGTTCTGGAATGAACTTGGCCCTCTTTTCTTACCAATTACAAACATCAGCATGCAAGAGGGAAAACTGCCAACTTCTATGATTAATGGTATAATAACCCTTATCCCTAAAAAGGAGACTTCACACTATTATTAAACTGGAGACCAATACCGCTACTAAATACCGACTACAAATTAATAACAAGATGTCTAGCCGGAAGAATAATATCAGTGCTCCCAGACCTCATCACCACAGACCAAAGCTATTGTATACCTAATAAAATCATTCATACCAACTTTCACCTCATCCGAGACACCATAGACCAGGCCAACATGCACGATCTGCCGCTTGCAGTCATATTGCTTGACCAAGCCTCAGCATATGACTGCGTGGAACACCCTTACAACATCTACGTACTGAAAAAATTCGGCTTTGGAAATAACTTTATTCAGAACGTACGAACTGTGTGTACCGCAATGCGCAAGGACTGGTCAAGACTAACGGCACGCTCACAGCGCCCTTCAAATGTGGAAGAGGAGTGCGACAAGGCGACCCCCTCTCTGGGCCATTTTTCACCTTGACAATTGAGCCTTTCCTCTTATTTTGCAACCAAGGAGCCATATCAGGAGCTACTTTAAACATACAAAAATCAAAAGGACTTCTTGTAGGCCGGTGGAGATACAGAACAGACCGCCCGTTGGGCTTCCAATGGAGCGAACAGGACGGAAAGTACCTGGGAATCTGCCTAGGCAACACAGACGCCTGGCAGCAACAAAATTGGACACAACTTGAAATCAAGATACGAGCAATACTACAAAAGTGGGAAAAAGTACCGCAAGCCACATCATATCCTGATAGAAAACAAATACTCAACCAACTAGTTGGAGCCAAAATGACACACGAACTGACCATACTCGAACCCACCACCACATTCCTAGACACAATGCACTAGCTGATGGTGAATTTCACATGGCAGGGCATGGAAACATCATAACTTCATATATTTGAGACTGGAAGATGGAGGAATAGGCGTGCATCACCTCGCAACCCGCATTAAAACCATTCGCTTCAAATTTCTGCAAAAGTTGTTTTTGTCTTGGCACTACAGCCCCAGTGGGCCTAGGCCTACCTCCATGAACTTCTCCGTTCACTTCGGTTTTTCTAGATCTTACACATACGGTAGGACCCCTTGGGCGGTTGATCAGCTCGTCGTAAGGCCTCTACCTGTACACAAACAAAGAAAGATGCACACACACAAACTAAACATCCCTGCCCTGAGTGGGATTCGAACCCACGATCCCGGTTTCCAAGCGAGCGAAGATAGTACATGCCTTAGACCGCTCGGCTACCGTGACCGGCTCTGCAAAAGTTTATAGCAAGAAATAACAGAGAGAATGCGTGGTACTTCCAAGCAAATATCATCAGGATGTATTCTTAACTACATATTGTTAAATAAACTGTATATATTATTAAAATATCTATATCTCTATCTACGTCTGTGTGTTGCTCTCACTTGGATCATACGGCATATGTGAAATGCTTCGTTTCAATTCCAGTTTCTTAATCTTAGACAGTCGGTAGGATTTCTTGGACGTGGGATCAGCGTGTCGGAAGGCCGCTACCTACAGAGGACAACACAAACACAGAATAAACACAGATATGCCTCGAATGGCATTCGACCCCATGATCCCAGAGTTCGAGAGCGGGCGAAGACGGTTCATGCCTTAGACGGCGCGGCCACTGTGATCGGCGTGGGGATATTAAGGATTATTTGTTTAATGCCAGCATTCGAGGCTCCAAGAACAGAAAGCTACAGACTTCGCTGAACACTCTTCAGCGTCGCAATTTGATACCAGCGCCGTGACGTAACTACAGAGATAGGGCATTATCTCCACAATAGGACACGCGAGTTCTTTTGTGCACATTTCAACAGAGAAATGGAGCCTAAAACTGAAATATGACATGTACGAGACATGTGCGTGTGCTTTGTACTCTCCGCTGTAGTCCTTGAATCAGAAGTAATCGCAAAGTCGCTTACCGGATAAGTTGGACGGTTTGGCTAATCGGATCTAGTAGAGTTAAGTACACCTACAACCACACCATTTCTTTCATGTTAGACATATTCTTCAACGCTGAAGATAGGGGCAGCAATTTCCGCCGAAACATCAGTAAACATCTACAAGTATTCATAGCGTCACATCCCATACGACTACAATATGTGCTCTAGTCACTGACGTAAACACATCAGATATCAGTGCGAGTGTGTAATCTTACGTAGCAAGCTGCTAATGAGAGCATTTAGGCCTAAAACAGACAATAGCAGGAGGCTGGAGAGAAGTACAGAAATTTATTGAGGAACTTCACGGCCGCGCCATGGCTCAAGTGGTTAGTCGCTGGCTTCCCAGCGGGGTCGATCCCGGGTCTGGTCAAGTGGGATTTGTGGTGGACAAAGTGGCGCTGGAGCAGGTTTTCTCAGAGTACTTCGGTTTCCCCTGCCAATCTTCATTCCACCAATGGCTCCACAATCACCCTCACCTACCATCTGGGGCTCGTAAAATAGGCCAGAAGTGGCCGCAGTACAAGGGACTCAGTCCCACCGCACTAGCAATAACAAAAAAGGAGCTTCACAATCTTCATTCTTCATCGGGTAGTACTGCATTCATAAACAGGAAAATGAATTTCTCTTGACAAAGCGTCGAGGAGAAAAAACATTCTACGTCCAAGCAATTCACAAATCCGTCTTGTCAGGTCGTCACTAACAACGTACTGTTGTTTCGTGCAACAGCATTTACCCCTGATGATGGTCCATGTGAGACCGAAACATGTTATGTAGTAGTGAACGAAGGACCTGAAATAGGGGTTGTTTAACCCGGAACCGAACAGAAAGCTACACTGAAGACTGTGTTTTGTGTACGTCAAGTATTGATGAAGACTGCATGAAGACGGGTGAAAGAAAGCTAACACAGCGAAAGTTAGAAAGAAACAGTTAAGCTGTTATTAAGAACGACCAGCATAAAACAACATAACATTAATATAAATTACTTAATAATGTCACTCGTAGAAGTGACTTATAAAAGTGTTTCGGAATAGATGACTGGATTTATTAACACCTTACGCATTCACACAACTCAGGACTACAGGCAACACAGCGCTATCGCTATTCTGCACACTTTCTAGTTCACCGTTACATACGCACTAGGATTCTGTCTTCACTAGTCGTATCCTGGCAACGGATTTATAACAGTCTGACTGTAACCTCAAATCACACATGAAGCCTTCTTCTCACAGTATAGTTCCTTTCTAGCCATTATTCTGCAGCTGCCAGCTCAATTCAATTCCAAGTTCATATCCCGGCAGGCTGGCGTCCCGAAATTCGACTCTTCACTTCCGACTATGTTCTATATTCCGTCACGTCTTCTCACTGTGCCCTTTTATAACCCCTCGGTACGGACCACACAGAAGACACAGCCTGTATTGTTAAGGAGGCGGGTTTACTGGTCCGTTGCCTAGCAATAGACGCCCTACTGTCGCATACGTACGCTTCGGTGAATGTAATTATCAGGCCGTTGCCTAGAAATGGGTATACATGTCACAATATTTACCTCTATTCTTATTATTACAAATTTCGTAAATATTTCAATGTCTGCGTGGTTATTGCTAAACTGTCATATTTCATTCACATTTCTTTTACAAAAGCTACATCAACACGAATGAAAAGAGATTGTTAAGTAATCAGTAAATGCAATAGGATGTCTATATATAATATTATAGATATCAGTAATGTCAAATCGGATGTAAAATATATTTTGGCGTGTCATTTTTAGAATTATAATATTTTAATATTGTCTTCGCTCG